>NC_091551.1:7267302-7272302 GCF_042767895.1 Penaeus vannamei
GTGATGGTTTCACTTGTTCATATTTGATTTTGAACATTTTTTGTGAAGTGTGAGAGCGTGCGTACTTGTGTGCGAAATCCAAGACGACCCATTTTTTCATTGTTTCGAAGCCGAAAAGTCGGTTGGTCGGTGGTCGCCGTTACAAGGTCTGCCACTTGGCTTCGAACCCCACACTGAACCACATTGTAAGTATAAGTGAATAGTTGTTAACTTATAATATTGAAAAAAAAAATGTGTGTAGAATATTTAATCATGAAGTGAAGTGACCTTTGAAATTGAAGTGACTACATTATTTAATAAATTGCAGATGGTAACCCAAACGGGTTCTCTTTTCGCAGCCTCCATTTTATTTAATACGGAAGGATTTGACTAATAACCCTGGCTGGTGCAGCTCGGGCTATCATTACCCCGGAAAGCATTACATCGTCTCCTAACCCTGGATCTCATTACCTCTAGTCTCTTTTCCTTAGGCTACAATCGCATGGTGTCTAAACGACCTCGGATGCTGCACTAATTGTTTTGCAACAGTGCTTTATTCCTTAGTTTCCATGTATTATATTCATTGTAGATATATATGATAATATACACTGAAAATATATTTGCTTGTGTTTACTATCTCCCTTGAGGTAATCTATTCCCCAGAGGGTAATTGAAAAGAACAAAAAGTAAAGTAGGGAGGGAGGGAGGGAGAGAGAGAGAGAAAGAGAGAGAGAGAGAGAGAGAGAGAGAGAGAGAGAGAGAGAGAGAGAGAGAGAGAGAGAGAGAGAGAGAGAGAGAGAGAGAGTTATCTCATGATATCTGAAACATCAATTGAAATATATTTATTGAATGTGAAATATCTTGCCAAATGAGAGGAATCCTTGGATATTTATCTATAATTGAAGAGAGAAAAAAAGGGGGGGGGGTAGATAGTGCTAAGAGCAGGGGGAAAGTTGTAGAGATTGCTTCAACACAAATGACGCAAGAGTCACAGTGACCCAGATAATAATGCAACGAAGGGAGGAAGAAGGAAACATTGATAATGCCATTCTGATAAATTACTGAAAAAAACAGCGAAAACATTATTTTTGTAATGTATAGATTTTAAAACATTACTAGGACGACGATAAAGATAATATATGTATATACTTTTTTATGATATATTTATGATTGCAGATGACAATGTACAACAACTGTTCACTTTTCTTTTTACCTGGCTACTATTTAAAAAATAATTAGTCACACTGGCAACAGCAGCAATAATATTAATGATGATGATGATAACAGCAGCAGCAGCATTAAAAACAATAAACAACAACAAACTCGCTATATACATTGCTAAGCCCGTGAAGAAAAAGGGGGATTTGAATGAGTTAGTAAGTGGTATGACCAGAATCCGGTCCGATGGAGAATGAAAACCTAAAGCGTTTGTGGGATTTCGTTATTCAGTGTGACCGAATGGTAGAGGCAGGAGTCTGGATGTGGATTAGACATCTGGATTAGAAAAAAATAGATTAGGAATTAGATTAGGAATCTGGATTAGAGACAAAGAACTTGAGAAAACTCGCCCCTCTTCCATCTGTTCTCTCTTTGTTTATTTCGTCTCTCCTCATAGCCATCTCTTTCTCCTTCCACTCTCCTATATTCCCCTTTCCTCTCCTCGTATCTTCCCTGTCCCTTCCCTCCTCTCTCCTGTTCCCTATTCCTAAAATCCTACCTCTCTGTCCTCCTTTCTTTCATTTCCTCTTCCTAATGCTTCCTCTCCACCTAGCTATCCTTTCTCCTTCCTGTCTCTCCTTTCCTCTTATCTCCTATGCCCTTTGTCTCCTCTCTCCTATTCCCTAGTTCTAAAACCTTACCCATTTTTCTTCCCTTTCCCTTTTCCTCTCCCACTTTCTCTTTTATCCTCTCTTTCATTCTTTCCCTCTTCCCCTCCTAACTCCCCTTCTCCTTCCTTTCTCTCATCTCTGTTCCTCTGAATTCTTTTCCCCTCTCCTTAAACCACCTCTTTCTCTAACCCCTCTCTCTCCCCCTTTCCTCGTTTTCCTTCCTATTTCCTCTCCTCTCCTCGTATTTTCTCTATTCGCTTGCCTCCTCTCTCTTGATAAATGAATTTCAAAATTTAGCTTGCAATATGGCCGATATTATTCTTAATGATTTCCAGAATAAATGTTTCATTTAATGATTCCATCACAGTACAACTATTAATTAGATTTTTTCTTTAACCTAAACACTATTTAATAATTACTTATAATAATAATAGTAACAACAACAATAATAATTATGATAGCAGCAATAACAACGATAATGATAATAATAATGATAACAATAACATAATAGTAATGAAAATAACATGATAATATTACCAATGATACTATTACTAATGATAAAAAGAATGATAAAAGGAGGAAAAGAATAGTAATAACGATGGTAACAATAACAGGTAGGGAGGGAGGCGGAGGATAAACCCGATATAGAAACAAACGAAAACAAGAAAACAACAGACATCAAGAAAGCACATGGAAACATAAAAAAAAAAAAAAAAAAATCTGCCTCCCATCCCCGAAAATTTTATCATCTTTTCTCTCTCCTCCCTCCTTCTCATGCCATGCTCTCCAACTCCCCTCTTTCTTTCAATGTCTCTCTTCCTATAATCCCTCTTCTTTCCTCCTCTCTTTTCATTTCATTTCCCCTTCCTTTCCTGTTCACCATCTTCATCACATATTTCCCTTCTCTCCTCCCTTCCATTCGGAAAAAGAGGTGAAGGCACAGATGTAGGGGAAAGAACAGGAGGAGAAAGAGGGGGAGGCGGATGAAAAGGAAGAGGATCTTCTTAACAATTTTAATTAAAATTAATTTCCAAAATTTTATAGTTAAACAACATTAATGAAAATTTTATAATTTTTTGGAGTATATTTTCAAGTACTGATGACATTACACTAGAGGTATCAACTCTCCTTTTTATGGAATTTAAATAAAATAATCATAATAGCAACGGCAACAGAAATAATAATAATGCTGATTAAAACATTGTTGATAACAACAACAATAACAATAACAATAATAACATACAGCAATAGCAATAGTAATAATAATAATAATAATAATGATAATAGTAATAATAATAATGATAATAATAACAATAACAATAACAATAACAATAACAATAATGATAATGATAATGATAATGATAATGATAATGATAATGATAATGATAATGATAAAATAATAATAATAATAATAATAATAATAATAATAACAATAATAATAATAATAATAATAATAATAATGAAAATAATAATAATAATGGTAGTAGTAATAACAGTAATGGAAATGATAATGATGATGATAGTGACAATGATTATGATAGTGATAATGATGATAATAATAACGAGGATGATAATTATAATGATGATAGAACCAATAATAACCTCCTTAAACCACCTCTTTCTCTCCTCGTTTTCCTTCCTATTTCCTCTCCTCTCCTCGTATTTTCTCTATTCGCTTGCCTCCTCTCTCTTGATAAATGAATTTCAAAATTTAGCTTGCAATATGGCCGATACTATTCTTAATGATTTCCAGAGTAAATGTTTCATTTAATGATTCCATCACACTACAACTATTAATTAGATTTTTTCTTTAACCTAAACACTATTTAATAATTAGTTGTAATAATAATAGTAACAACAACAATAATAGTTATGATAACAGCAACAACAACAACGATAATGATAATAATAATGATAACAACAACGATAACAATAACATAATAGTAATGAAAATAATATGAAAATATTATCAATGATACTATTACTAATGATAAAAAGAATGATAAAAGGAGGAGGAGAAAAAGAATAGTAATAACAAGGAGGCGGAGGATAAACCCGATATAGAAACAAACGAAAACAAGAAAACAACAGACATCAAGAAAGCACATGGAAACATAAACAAAAAAAAAATTCTGCCTCCCATCCCCGAAAATTTTATCATCTTTTCTCTCTCCTCCCTCCTTCTCATGCCATGCTCTCCAACTCCCCTCTTTCTTTCAATGTCTCTCTTCCTATAATCCCTCTTCTTTCCTCCTCCCTTTTCATTTAATTTCCCCCTCCTCTCCTCCTCAGCATCTTCTTCATCACTTATTTCCCATCTCTCCTCCCTTCCATTCGGAAGAGGAGGTGAAAGTGCAGATGTAGGGGGAAGAACAGGAGGAGAAAGAGTGGGAGGCAGATGAAAAGGAGGAGAATCTTCTTTAAAATCTTATTTATAATTAATTTCCAAAATTTTATGGTCTAAGAATATGCCGGGATAATTAATACTTTTTTTTTGGAGTATATTTTCAAGTACTGATGACACTACACGAGAAGTATCGACTCTCCTTTTTATTGAATTTAAATAAAATAATAATACTAGCAACGGCAACAGAAATAATAATAATGCTGATTAAAATATTGTTGATAACAACAACAATAACAATAACAATAATAACACACAGCAATAGCAATAGTAATAATAATAATAATAATAATAATAATAATAATAATAATAATAATAATAATAATAATAATAATAATAATAATAATAATAATAACAATAATAATAATAATAATGATAATAATGATAATAATAATAATATAATAGTAATAATAATAATAATAATAATAATAATAATAATAATAATAATAATAATAATAATAATAATAATAATAATAATAATAATAATAATAATAATAATAATAATTTTTGTTATTATAATAATAATAATGGTAGTAGTAATAACAGTAACGGAAATGATAATGATGATGATAGTGACAATGATAATGATAGTGATAATGCTGATGATAATGATAACGAGGATGATAATTATAATGATGATAAAACCAATAATAACCTCCTCCTCAAATTCCACCTCCTCCTCCTCCTGCTCTTCCACTTCCTCCTCCTTCTCCTCTTCTACCTCTTCTTCCACCTCCTCTTCCTTCATCTCCTCCTCTTCTTCTACCTCCACCTTCTCTTCCCTCTCC
>NC_091551.1:7282302-7289802 GCF_042767895.1 Penaeus vannamei
CTTCTACCCTACCCCCCTTTCCCCCTCCACCCCATACCCCACTGCCCTGCTCCACTACCCCCCACCCAACCCCTGCCCCCACCCCCACCCCACCTTTTGCCCTCCCCCCCCACCCCTAACCCATTGTCCTCCTCCACTACACCCCCCCACCTTTTGCCCTCACCCACACCCCATACCCCATTGCCCTCCCTGTCCCCCTCACCCTACCCCGCCCTTTCCCCACCCCCCCACCCCACACCCCATTGCCCTCCCACCCACCCCATACCCCATTGCCCTGCTCCACTACCCCCTCCCCACCTTTTGCCCTCTCCCCCTCCCCATACCCCATAGCCCTCCCCACGCCCACCCCATACCCCATTGCCCTGCTCCACTACCCCCCACACCACCCTTCCCCGCCCTTTCCCACCCTCTCCTCCCGACCTTTTGCCCTCCCCCTCCCTCCCCCCACCCCATACCCCACTGCCCTGCTCCACTACCCCCCCCACCCTACCCCTGCCCCCACCCCCACCCCAGCAGTCGTCCTTCCGAGCCATTTCCCGCCGTCTCGACCAGCTCCTCCAAGACGTTGCATTCTTTATTCAAGGTTGGAAGGGAGAAGGGAATGGAAAGCGAAAGATACATGGGATAAAAGGATATACAGGGACATGAATAAACAAGGAGAGATGCAAACGGATGAATAAAAAAAAAAGGATTGAACAAATGGATAGATATATATATGGAAATGTAGAAAGGTGTAGGGGAGAAAGAGAGAACGGTTTTCATTTATATGTAATGGTAAAAGGAGAAGGAGAGAAGTAGAAAGAGAAGGAAAGAGAGAGAGCGAGAGAGAGAGAGAGAGAGAGAGAGAGAGAGAGAGAGAGAGAGAGAGAGAGAGAGAGAGAGAGAGAGAGAAAGAGAGAAAAAGAAGAGAAGAAAGAGAGAAAGAGATAGAGAGAGAGAAACAGAGAGAGAGAGAGAAAGAGAGAGAGAGAGAGAGACAGGGAGGGAGAAGAGAATTTGAGAAATAGAGAACCAAAGAGCGTTCGAATTACATCGAGAAAAAGAAAGAAATAAAGAAATAACGCCACGAAGAAGGACAAAAAGAACAAGTAAGACAAACGATCAAGAAGGGACGAAAGAAGGAAGAGAGGAAGAGAATGAAAAGAGAAGGTAGATGGACGATGTTGATAAAGATTTAACATAACAAACACCAAGCTGGTATTATCTTTATCACATGAGGAGGAGTAGGAAGTAGGAAGAAGGAATAAAAAGGAGGAGGAAGAGGAAGAAAAAAAGGGAGAAACGAAGGAAATTGAGGTAAAGGAAAATTAAGAGGAAGTGGAGAAAGAAAAGGAAAAGAGAGAGAAGAAGAAGAGGGAGACTGGCCTAATTTGAGTAAATAGAAAGGTGAGGAAAGATTGAGATGAGGAGGAGGAAGAGGAGAAAGGGAGAAGAGAAGGGACGGAGGAAGAGGAAGAAGGAGAGGGAGAAAAGGAAAAAATCAAGGAAAAATAATACGAAAGAGTAGGAAGTAATATTGAAACATCAATTATGAAAGAAACACTAAAGAAGAGAAGAAAGGGAAGAAGAAAAGGAATGATAAAAAGAGAGGAGGTAGAGGAGGAGGAGAAGAGGGAGAGAAGAAGGAATTTCAAATTATCGGTGAAGCAAAATGCACTGAAGGGGAGGAGGGGAGGAACAGGAAGAAGGAGAGGAAGGGGAAGAAGAAGAGGAAGAAGATGAGGAAGCAGAATGGGAGAGAAACTGGAGAAGAATCTGATAATCAGCGAATCTCAATTTATCACTGAAACAAGAAACACTTAAGGAGCAGAGAAGAGAAAGAAGAGAAAGAGAAAGGAAAAGTAGTAGAAGAAGAACAGGAGAAGAGAAGAGAAAGAAGAGGAAGAAGAGGAACAGGAGAATGAATTTACGAAGAGGAGAAAAGGAAGAAGAAGAAGAAGCAGAAGAGGAACAAGAGAAGAATAAGATAACCAACGAAACTCAAAGAATCACGGAAGGAAAGGAAGGACAAAACCAGAAGAAGAAGAGAAGAATGGAAACAGTGAACAGTGAAACACGAAACAGGATAAGAAAAACAGGAAGAAGAGAAAAAGAGAAACGGTGAACAGGAAACACGAAACAGGAGCGACAAGGAAAAACAAGACGAAGAGAAGAAGAGAAACGGTGAACAGTGAAACGCGAAACAGGATAAGAAAAACAGGAAGAAGAGAAAAAGAGAAACAGTGAACAGTGAAACACGAAACAGGAACGATAAGGAAAAACAGGAAGAAGAGAAGAAGAGAAACGGTGTACAGTGAAACACGAAACAGGAGCACAAGGAAAAACAGAGGAAGAAGAAAAGAAGAGAAACGGTGAACAGTGAAACACGAAACAGGAGCGTAAGGAAAAACAGGAAGAAGAGAAGAAGAGAAACAGTGAACAGTGAAACACGAAACAGGATAAGAAAAACAGGAAGAAGGAAAGAAGAGAAACAGTGAACAGTGAAACACGAAACAGGAACGATAAGGAAAAACAGGAAGAAGAGAAGAAGAGAAATAAGGAAAAACAGAGGAAGAAGAAAAGAAGAGAAACAGTGAACAGTGAAACACGAAACAGGAGCCATAAGGAACGCCTCGACAAAGAAGTGAGTGCGTTGGGCAAGTGCCAGCTAAAATGACATGACATGGCTGTGACATGTAATCACGTCACTGTCACGGGGTTGAAGTTAAAGACGGAAAAAAAAATGGGGGGAAAAACGGAAATATATTATCTGAAAATAAATAAATATTATCGTCTCAAAAAGAAGACTTTTTTGTTTCATAAAATAATCTTCATTTTATCCCTTGTCTCCCTCGCTTCTATGCCTTCTTCTCTTTAATCCGTGCCTCTTCTCTTCCTCGTCTTTATCAACGGCCTGCTTCATCTACTTCGTTTTCTTATTTACTCGTTCTTACTATATCTTTCGGATGCTTTTTTATCACTATTCTTTCGTTCATTTCTTTTTCGTTTCGCTCTTCTTTGTCTTTGTCTCTCTCTTATCATATTATTATTTCATCTTTCATGCTGTCCCCTCTCTCTCTTTATCCTTATTTCCTTTTTATTGTAGCACTTTTTATTTACTTATCTTTATCCTCATTCTCTTGCCTGCATTCTTTCATTCACTTCCTTTCCATTTCTTTCTTTCCTCTTCATCTTCACACTGCATTTCGTCTTTTTCTTCAATTTATCTCCCATTTTCTTTCTTTTTACTCGTCTATATTTCTCACATATTTTATCATCACTTTCTTCCATGCATCCTTTTATCAGTTTATCCCTTTCCTTCCTGGCTTATCTTACATTTCCTCTTCAAATCCTCTTCACATTCATTGTATTTCGTCTTTCTCTTCATCTCCCATTTTCTTTCTTTTTACTCGTCTATATTTCTCATATATTTTATCATCACTTTCTTCCATGCGCCCTTTTATCAGTTTCTCTGTTATCGTCACTTACCTTTTCATCCTTCATTTCTTCGAATTATCTTCCTTGGTTTTATCTCAGTCTGTTTCTTGCCACCTCCTTCCTTCCTTCCTATATTCCTTATGTATTTCTATCATTCGTTCTCTTCCACGCATTCTTCCATTCATTTTTCAACTATCTCTCTTTCTCTTTCTCTCCTTTATTTTTCTTGCCTAAACTTTCAATTTTCATACATTTTTATTTCTTTCTCTTTTACGCCTTTCTCTTTCTGTTCTTTTCCATGCCTTCCTTTTATTAATTTATCTCCCACTTCCCTCTTTCTCGTCATATCTTTCTCTCCCTTCTATATTTTCCTCTCCGAAATTCCCACTCTTATTTAGTTAATTTATCTTCCATGTTTTTTCTATTCTTTCTTATGCCTTTCTTCATCCATTTCTCTATCTATTCTCTTCCTTCATTTTCATTAATTCTCTCCCATCTCCCTTTTTCTCCTCATATCTTTCTCTTCCCTCTTCTAAGTGTTTTTTTTATTAATGTCTTTATCTTCATCTTTCTATTGCCCTCTTTTCTTTCCCTTCATTCATTCTATTCTCTCCTCTGCCTTCTTTTTCTCTAATTTCTCTCCCACCTCCCTTCTTCTCTCTCCTCTTTATTTCCCTCCTCCTCCGAGACTGCCCTGCCTTCTTTTAATCAGTCTTCTCTTTCTATTCTCCCCCTCCCCCCCTTCCTCTTCCAATCCATTCCTCTCCCACCTCCCTCTTTCAACCCATGCCTCTCTCACCTCCCTCTTTCAACCCATTCCTCTCCCACCTCCCTCTTTCAACCCATTCCTCTCCCACCTCCCTCTTTCAACCCATTCCTCTCCCACCTCCCTCTTTCAACCCATTCCTCTCCCACCTCCCTCTTTCAACCCATTCCTCTCCCACCTCCCTCTTTCAACCCATTCCTCTCCCACCTCCCTCTTTCAATCTATTCCCTCTCCCACCTCCCTCTTTCTCCGCGTCTCTTTCTCTCTTTCTCTCTCTCTCTCTCTCCTCTTTACTCTCCTCCTCCAAAACTTAAACCACGGTCCCGAAGAGGAAGGAAATGTTGGTCGCAGAAACACAAATTACAGAGTCTCGAAGTTGTGAATAGTTTCGGGCAACACTAATCCTGCATTCAACTGGGGGATGGGGATGGGGGGGGGGAGGAGGAGGAGGAGGAGGAGGAAAGGGGAGGGGGGGAGGAGGAGGAGGAGGAGGAGGAGGAGGAGGAGGAGGAGGAGGAAGGAGGAAAGGAGGAAAGGGAGGAGGAAGGAGGAGGAGGAGGAAGGAGGAGGAGGAGGAGGAAAGGGAGGGAGGAGGAGGAAAGGGAGGAGGAGGAGGGAGGAGGAGGAAGGAGGAGGAGGAGGAGGAGGAGGAGGAGGGAGGAGGAGGAGGGAAGGAGGAGGAGGAGGAGGAGGAGGAGGAGGAGGGTGGGGGAGGAAGGGAGAAGGGAAGGGGGAAGGAGGAGGAGAGAAGGAAGGAAGGAGGAGGGAAGGGGAAAAGGGGAGGGGGAGGAGGAAGGAGGGAGGGAGGAGGAGGAGGAGGAGGAGAGGAGGAGGAGGAAAGGGGAGGGGATAAGGTGGGAAGGGGGAAAGGGGGAAGAGGGGAGGAAGGAGGAGGAAAGGGGAGGGGGAGGAGGAAGGAGGAGGAAAAGGGAGGAGGAGGAAGGAAGGAGGAAGGGAGGAGGAGGAGGGAGGAGGGAGGAGGAGGAGGAGGAGGACAGGGGGGGGGGAGGAGGAGGAGGGAAATGGGGAGGAGGAGGAGGGAGGAGGAGGAGGAGGAGGAGGAGGAGGGAGGAGGAGGAGGAGGAGGGATGAAAAGGGAGGGAGGAGGAGGAGGAGGAGGAGGAGGAGGAAGGAGGGAGGAGTAGGAGGAAAGGGAGGGGGAGGAGGAGGGAGGAGGAGGAGGAGGAGGAAGGAGGAGGACGAGGAGGAGGGAAAGGAGGGGGGGGGAAGAGGGAGGGGAAGGGGGAGGAAGAGGGAGGGGAAGGAGAAAGGAGGAGGAGGAAAAGGGAGGAGGAGGAGGAGGGGAGGGGGAGGGGGAGGAAGAGGGAGGGAGGAGGGAGGAGGGGGAGGAGGTGTAGGAGGAGAAGGAAGAGGAGGAGGAGGAGGAGGAAGGGGAGGGGGAGGGAGGGAAGGGGGAGGAAAGGGGGAAGGGGGAGGAGGAGGAGGAAAGGGGAGGGGGAGGAGGGAGGAGGAGGAGGAAAAGGGGAGGAGGAGGATGAAAGGGGGGGGAGGAGGAAGGGAGGGAGGAGGAGGGAGGAAAGGGAAGGAGGAGGAGGAGGGAGGAAGGGAAGGAGGGAGGAGGAGGAAAGGGAAGGAGGAGGAGGAGGAAAGGGAGGAGTAGGAAAGGGGGGAGAGGAGGAGGGAGGAAAAAGGGGGGAGAAAGAGGAGGAGGAAAAGGAAAAGGAGGCGGTGTAGGGAAAATTAGGAGGAGGAGAAGAGGAGGAGGAGGAGGAGGAAGAAAGGGGGGGAGGAGGGAGGAAAGGGGGGGAGGAGGAGTAGGAGGAATGGTGGGGGGAGGAAAGGGGGAAGAAGGAGGAGGAGGTGGTGGTGATGTATGATTAGGAGGAAGGAGGAGAGGGAAGACGAAAGGGGGAGAAGGAGGAGGAGATGGCGGTGGAAGAGAGAAGAAGAAGAGGAGAGGGTGAGGGAAGGGGGAGGAGAAGGGGGAGGACGGAAGGGAGGAAGGAGGAGGAGAGGAAGGAGGAAGAGGGAGGACGAAAGGGAGGGAGGAGGAGGTGGTGTAGGGGGAGAGTGGAGGTGGAAGAGAAGGTAGAAGGGAGAGGAGGAGGAGGAAGAGAAGGAGGAGGACGAAAGGAGGGAAATGGAGAAAGGGCAAAGGGGAGAGAATTAGGGGAAAGGGGAAGAAGGAAGAGCAGGGGAGGAGGAGGAAAAGGAGGTGGGTGGGAGAGGGTAAGAGGGAGGGTTGGGGAAGGGAGAGGAGGGAGTATAAAGGAGGGCGAAAGGGGAAGGGAAGAAAAGGAGGGGAAGAAAGGGAGGCAGGGGAGGGAAGAGGATGATGATGAAGAGGAAGATAGAAGGTAAAAGAAAGAGAGAATGAAGAGAAAAAAGAATAGGGAGAAGAAGAAGAAGAGGAGCAGGGAGAGAGGAGAGAGTGAGTGAAGGAAAAGAATAAGAAAAGGAAGGCAGAGACAGAAGAGAGAGAGAAAAAAAAAACGATAGAAGAAAAGAACAGGAAGAGGAGAGGTGAGAGGAAGAAAGGAGAAAAAAGGAAGTGGGAGAAGAAGAAGAAGAAGAAAGGAAGAGCGAAAACCAGCTGATGAGAGAGGAAATTAATCAAAGTGAATCACGAAAGATTAAGAAATATGCCAAAGACGATAGAAAAGGGGGAAAAGAAGACGAGAAGAACGTATAAGAACGAGAAGAAGAGGGGAGAAGAGAAGAGAGAAGAGAGAGGGGGAAGGTGAGAGATGAGAAACACCCAAAAGAATCCCTCTTATGCCAATCGAAATATTTCTCAAAGTTCCTCAGTTGAAATGTGAAGAATCGGCTCTAATGCTCCTTATATTGTGTATGGAACTAACTTTATCGAATAAAAAATCAGGAAAAAAGGGGAAAATTAGATGACAGGAAAAGAAGAAGAAGAAGAAGAAAACATATATGAAGATGGTGTTATAACTTTATCGAATAAAAAGTCAGGAAAGAAAGAATGGGAAAAATTAAGTGACAGAAAAGAGAGAGAGAGAGAGAGAGAGAGAGAGAGAGAGAGAGAGAGAGAGAGAGAGAGAGAGAGAGAGAGAGAGAGAGAGAGAGACATATATGAAGATGGTGTTATTGTTCTTGACTCCCGTTTCTCTTGCCTCTCCCTTGCCCATCCCCATCCCCCTTCCTCCCCCTAACCCTCTCTTCCTTCCCTCCCTCCCCTACCCTTCCCCCTAACACCCATATATCCATTTTCCCTTCCCCCTTCCCCCCCCCTTCCCTCCTCCCTCCCTCTCACCTTCCCTCCCCATTCCTCTCCCCCCTCCCCTTCCTCCCACCTCCACTCACCCCTTCCCTCCCCATTCCTCTCCCCTTTC
>NC_091551.1:7297302-7304802 GCF_042767895.1 Penaeus vannamei
CTCCTCCCTCTCCCCCCCCCCTCTCTCTCTCTCTCTCCCTCTCGTCCCCTCTCTTTCCCTCTCACTCTCTCTCTCTCTCTCACTCTCTCTCCCTTCCCTCCCTCCCTCCCTCTCCCCCCTCTCTCTCTCTATCTCCCTCCCTCCCTCTCTCTCTCTCACCCTCCTCCCCACTCCCTCTCTCGCCTCCCCTCTCTTTCTCTCTCTAACCCCCTCCATCCCCCCCCACCCCCCCCTTCTCTGTGAATAAATGAGTACGAACACCAAGCGCGTATCCACAAGAGGTTCAAAACGGACCTGACACCCCTTCGAAACAAGCAACAATTACACTTCCAAAATACGTTCACGCGCTGAACATGACACAAAACACGCAGAGAAGACTCATGATTAGGAGAAAACTGATAAACGAGGGAGATGAACGGGGAAATAAAGAAAAGAAGAGCTACAGTGAGGGAGATGAACGGGGAAATAAAGAAAGGAAGAGCTACAGTGAGGGAGATGAACGGGGAAATAAAGAAAAGAAGAGCTACAGTGAGGGAGATGAACGGGGAAATAAAGAAAGGAAGAGCTACAGTGAGGGAGATGAACGGGGAAATAAAGAAAAGAAGAGCTACAGTGAGGGAGATGAACGGGGAAATAAAGAAAAGAAGAGCTACAGTGAGGGAGATGAACGGGGAAATAAAGAAAAGAAGAGCTACAGTGAGGGAGATGAACGGGGAAATAAAGAAAGGAAGAGCTACAGTGAGGGAGATGAACGGGGAAATAAAGAAAAGAAGAGCTACAGTGAGGGAGATGAACGGGGAAATAAAGAAAGGAAGAGCTACAGTGAGGGAGATGAACGGGGAAATAAAGAAAGGAAGAGCTACAGTGAGGGAGATGAACGGGGAAATAAAGAAAGGAAGAGCTACAGTGAGGGAGATGAACGGGGAAATAAAGAAAGGAAGAGCTACAGTGAGGGAGATGAACGGGGAAATAAAGAAAAGAAGAGCTACAGTGAGGGAGATGAACGGGGAAATAAAGAAAAGAAGAGCTACAGTGAGGGAGATGAACGGGGAAATAAAGAAAAGAAGAGCTACAGTGAGGGAGATGAACGGGGAAATAAAGAAAAGAAGAGCTACAGTGAGGGAGATGAACGGGGAAATAAAGAAAAGAAGAGCTACAGTGAGGGAGATGAACGGGGAAATAAAGAAAAGAAGAGCTACAGTGAGGGAGATGAACGGGGAAATAAAGAAAAGAAGAGCTACAGTGAGGGAGATGAACGGGGAAATAAAGAAAAGAAGAGCTACAGTGAGGGAGATGAACGGGGAAATAAAGAAAGGAAGAGCTACAGTGAGGGAGATGAACGGGGAAATAAAGAAAGGAAGAGCTACAGTGAGGGAGATGAACGGGGAAATAAAGAAAAGAAGAGCTACAGTGAGGGAGATGAACGGGGAAATAAAGAAAGGAAGAGCTACAGTGAGGGAGATGAACGGGGAAATAAAGAAAAGAAGAGCTACAGTGAGGGAGATGAACGGGGAAATAAAGAAAAGAAGAGCTACAGTGAGGGAGATGAACGGGGAAATAAAGAAAAGAAGAGCTACAGTGAGGGAGATGAACGGGGAAATAAAGAAAAGAAGAGCTACAGTGAGGGAGATGAACGGGGAAATAAAGAAAAGAAGAGCTACAGTGAGGGAGATGAACGGGGAAATAAAGAAAAGAAGAGCTACAGTGAGGGAGATGAACGGGGAAATAAAGAAAAGAAGAGCTACAGTGAGGGAGATGAACGGGGAAATAAAGAAAAGAAGAGCTACAGTGAGGGAGATGAACGGGGAAATAAAGAAAAGAAGAGCTACAGTGAGGGAGATGAACGGGGAAATAAAGAAAAGAAGAGCTACAGTGAGGGAGATGAACGGGGAAATAAAGAAAGGAAGAGCTACAGTGAGGGAGATGAACGGGGAAATAAAGAAAGGAAGAGCTACAGTGAGGGAGATGAACGGGGAAATAAAGAAAGGAAGAGCTACAGTGAGGGAGATGAACGGGGAAATAAAGAAAGGAAGAGCTACAGTGAGGGAGATGAACGGGGAAATAAAGAAAAGAAGAGCTACAGTGAGGGAGATGAACGGGGAAATAAAGAAAAGAAGAGCTACAGTGAGGGAGATGAACGGGGAAATAAAGAAAAGAAGAGCTACAGTGAGGGAGATGAACGGGGAAATAAAGAAAAGAAGAGCTACAGTGAGGGAGATGAACGGGGAAATAAAGAAAAGAAGAGCTACAGTGAGGGAGATGAACGGGGAAATAAAGAAAGGAAGAGCTACAGTGAGGGAGATGAACGGGGAAATAAAGAAAGGAAGAGCTACAGTGAGGGAGATGAACGGGGAAATAAAGAAAGAAGAGCTACAGTGAGGGAGATGAACGGGGAAATAAAGAAAAGAAGAGCTACAGTGAGGGAGATGAACGGGGAAATAAAGAAAAGAAGAGCTACAGTGAGGGAGATGAACGGGGAAATAAAGAAAGGAAGAGCTACAGTGAGGGAGATGAACGGGGAAATAAAGAAAGGAAGAGCTACAGTGAGGGAGATGAACGGGGAAATAAAGAAAGGAAGAGCTACAGTGAGGGAGATGAACGGGGAAATAAAGAAAGGAAGAGCTACAGTGAGGGAGATGAACGGGGAAATAAAGAAAGGAAGAGCTACAGTGAGGGAGATGAACGGGGAAATAAAGAAAAGAAGAGCTACAGTGAGGGAGATGAACGGGGAAATAAAGAAAGGAAGAGCTACAGTGAGGGAGATGAACGGGGAAATAAAGAAAAGAAGAGCTACAGTGAGGGAGATGAACGGGGAAATAAAGAAAGGAAGAGCTACAGTGAGGGAGATGAACGGGGAAATAAAGAAAGGAAGAGCTACAGTGAGGGAGATGAACGGGGAAATAAAGAAAAGAAGAGCTACAGTGAGGGAGATGAACGGGGAAATAAAGAAAGGAAGAGCTACAGTGAGGGAGATGAACGGGGAAATAAAGAAAGGAAGAGCTACAGTGAGGGAGATGAACGGGGAAATAAAGAAAGGAAGAGCTACAGTGAGGGAGATGAACGGGGAAATAAAGAAAGGAAGAGCTACAGTGAGGGAGATGAACGGGGAAATAAAGAAAGGAAGAGCTACAGTGAGGGAGATGAACGGGGAAATAAAGAAAGGAAGAGCTACAGTGAGGGAGATGAACGGGGAAATAAAGAAAGGAAGAGCTACAGTGAGGGAGATGAACGGGGAAATAAAGAAAGGAAGAGCTACAGTGAGGGAGATGAACGGGGAAATAAAGAAAGGAAGAGCTACAGTGAGGGAGATGAACGGGGAAATAAAGAAAGGAAGAGCTACAGTGAGGGAGATGAACGGGGAAATAAAGAAAGGAAGAGCTACAGTGAGGGAGATGAACGGGGAAATAAAGAAAGGAAGAGCTACAGTGAGGGAGATGAACGGGGAAATAAAGAAAGGAAGAGCTACAGTGAGGGAGATGAACGGGGAAATAAAGAAAAGAAGAGCTACAGTGAGGGAGATGAACGGGGAAATAAAGAAAAGAAGAGCTACAGTGAGGGAGATGAACGGGGAAATAAAGAAAGAAGAGCTACAGTGAGGGAGATGAACGGGGAAATAAAGAAAACAAGAGCTACAGTGAGGGAGATGAACGGGGAAATAAAGAAAACAAGAGCTACAGTGAGGGAGATGAACGGGGAAATAAAGAAAAGAAGAGCTACAGTGAGGGAGATGAACGGGGAAATAAAGAAAAGAAGAGCTACAGTGAGGGAGATGAACGGGGAAATAAAGAAAGGAAGAGCTACAGTGAGGGAGATGAACGGGGAAATAAAGAAAGGAAGAGCTACAGTGAGGGAGATGAACGGGGAAATAAAGAAAGGAAGAGCTACAGTGAGGGAGATGAACGGGGAAATAAAGAAAGGAAGAGCTACAGTGAGGGAGATGAACGGGGAAATAAAGAAAGGAAGAGCTACAGTGAGGGAGATGAACGGGGAAATAAAGAAAAGAAGAGCTACAGTGAGGGAGATGAACGGGGAAATAAAGAAAAGAAGAGCTACAGTGAGGGAGATGAACGGGGAAATAAAGAAAGGAAGAGCTACAGTGAGGGAGATGAACGGGAAATAAAGAAAGTAAGAGCTACAGTGAGGGAGATGAACGGGGAAATAAAGAAAGGAAGAGCTACAGTGAGGGAGATGAACGGGGAAATAAAGAAAGGAAGAGCTACAGTGAGGGAGATGAACGGGGAAATAAAGAAAGGAAGAGCTACAGTGAGGGAGATGAACGGGGAAATAAAGAAAGGAAGAGCTACAGTGAGGGAGATGAACGGGGAAATAAAGAAAAGAAGAGCTACAGTGAGGGAGATGAACGGGGAAATAAAGAAAGGAAGAGCTACAGTGAGGGAGATGAACGGGGAAATAAAGAAAAGAAGAGCTACAGTGAGGGAGATGAACGGGGAAATAAAGAAAAGAAGAGCTACAGTGAGGGAGATGAACGGGGAAATAAAGAAAAGAAGAGCTACAGTGAGGGAGATGAACGGGGAAATAAAGAAAAGAAGAGCTACAGTGAGGGAGATGAACGGGGAAATAAAGAAAGGAAGAGCTACAGTGAGGGAGATGAACGGGGAAATAAAGAAAAGAAGAGCTACAGTGAGGGAGATGAACGGGGAAATAAAGAAAAGAAGAGCTACAGTGAGGGAGATGAACGGGGAAATAAAGAAAAGAAGAGCTACAGTGAGGGAGATGAACGGGGAAATAAAGAAAAGAAGAGCTACAGTGAGGGAGATGAACGGGGAAATAAAGAAAGGAAGAGCTACAATGAGGGAGATGAACGGGGAAATAAAGAAAAGAAGAGCTACGGTGAGGGAGATGAACGGGGAAATAAAGAAAGGAAGAGCTACAGTGAGGGAGATGAACGGGGAAATAAAGAAAAGAAGAGCTACAGTGAGGGAGATGAACGGGGAAATAAAGAAAGGAAGAGCTACAGTGAGGGAGATGAACGGGGAAATAAAGAAAGGAAGAGCTACAGTGAGGGAGATGAACGGGGAAATAAAGAAAAGAAGAGCTACAGTGAGGGAGATGAACGGGGAAATAAAGAAAAGAAGAGCTACAGTGAGGGAGATGAACGGGGAAATAAAGAAAAGAAGAGCTACAGTGAGGGAGATGAACGGGGAAATAAAGAAAAGAAGAGCTACAGTGAGGGAGATGAACGGGGAAATAAAGAAAGGAAGAGATACAATGAGGGAGATGAACGGGGAAATAAAGAAAAGAAGAGCTACAGTGAGGGAGATGAACGGGGAAATAAAGAAAGGAAGAGCTACAGTGAGGGAGATGAACGGGGAAATAAAGAAAGGAAGAGCTACAGTGAGGGAGATGAACGGGGAAATAAAGAAAGGAAGAGCTACAGTGAGGGAGATGAACGGGGAAATAAAGAAAAGAAGAGCTACGGTGAGGGAGATGAACGGGGAAATAAAGAAAAGAAGAGCTACAGTGAGGGAGATGAACGGGGAAATAAAGAAAGGAAGAGCTACAGTGAGGGAGATGAACGGGGAAATAAAGAAAAGAAGAGCTACAGTGAGGGAGATGAACGGGGAAATAAAGAAAGGAAGAGCTACAGTGAGGGAGATGAACGGGGAAATAAAGAAAGGAAGAGCTACAGTGAGGGAGATGAACGGGGAAATAAAGAAAAGAAGAGCTACAGTGAGGGAGATGAACGGGGAAATAAAGAAAGGAAGAGCTACAGTGAGGGAGATGAACGGGGAAATAAAGAAAAGAAGAGCTACAGTGAGGGAGATGAACGGGGAAATAAAGAAAAGAAGAGCTACAGTGAGGGAGATGAACAGGGAAATAAAGAAAAGAAGAGCTACAGTGAGGGAGATGAACGGGGAAATAAAGAAAAGAAGAGCTACAGTGAGGGAGATGAACGGGGAAATAAAGAAAAGAAGAGCTACAGTGAGGGAGATGAACGGGGAAATAAAGAAAGGAAGAGATACAATGAGGGAGATGAACGGGGAAATAAAGAAAGGAAGAGCTACAGTGAGGGAGATGAACGGGGAAATAAAGAAAAGAAGAGCTACAGTAAAGGAGATGAACGGGGAAATAAAGAAAAGAAGAGCTACAGTGAGGGAGATGAACGGGGAAATAAAGAAAAGAAGAGCTACAGTGAGGGAGATGAACGGGGAAATAAAGAAAGGAAGAGCTACAGTGAGGGAGATGAACGGGGAAATAAAGAAAAGAAGAGCTACAGTGAGGGAGATGAACGGGGAAATAAAGAAAAGAAGAGCTACAGTGAGGGAGATGAACGGGGAAATAAAGAAAGGAAGAGCTACAGTGAGGGAGATGAACGGGGAAATAAAGAAAAGAAGAGCTACAGTGAGGGAGATGAACGGGGAAATAAAGAAAGGAAGAGCTACAGTGAGGAAGATGAACGGGGAAATAAAGAAAAGAAGAGCTACAGTGAGGGAGATGAACGGGGAAATAAAGAAAGGAAGAGCTACAGTGAGGGAGATGAACGGGGAAATAAAGAAAAGAAGAGCTACAGTGAGGGAGATGAACGGGGAAATAAAGAAAGGAAGAGCTACAGTGAGGGAGATGAACGGGGAAATAAAGAAAAGAAGAGCTACGGTGAGGGAGATGAACGGGGAAATAAAGAAAAGAAGAGCTATGGTGAGGGAGATGAACGGGGAAATAAAGAAAAGAAGAGCTACATTGAGGGAGATGAACGGGGAAATAAAGAAAAGAAGAGCTACAGTGAGGGAGATGAACGGGGAAATAAAGAAAAGAAGAGCTACAGTGAGGGAGATGAACGGGGAAATAAAGAAAAGAAGAGCTACAGTGAGGGAGATGAACGGGGAAATAAAGAAAAGAAGAGCTACAGTGAGGGAGATGAACGGGTAAATAAAGAAAAGAGCTACAGTGAGGGAGATGAACGGGTAAATAAAGAAAAGAGCTACAGTGAGGGAGATGAACGGGTAAATAAAGAAAAGAAAAGCTACAGTGAGGGAGATGAACGGATAAATAAAGAAAGGAAGAGCTACAATGAGGGACGGGAAGAAAGTGAGAGAAACATATAATTGCAGACGTGCAGCGGGCAAGAAGTTGGCTGAATTGCACGTTGCAACCCCGGCGCGTGTCTCCACCTGCAGCGTGTCATCGCCAGAGCCGCTCTCGAGTCCAGGACGGAGAGTAAAGCCGGGACAGAGGATTTTAGTCTAATTTCCATTTGTTATAAGGGAAAAAAGAGATATATTCCTTGCTTCTAAATCTCCCCTCTGTGTACGTGGGATGGCCGGGGTGACCATCCACTGGCAGCGCGCGGGATCGAACCCAGGTCAGTGAGATTGCAAGACCAGCGCGTTCGCCACTGCACTGCACAGGCGCCGCAAAGCCGTTTTCGAGTCCAGGACGGAGAGAGGAGGAGGAGGAGGAAGAGGAGGAGGAGGAGGAAGAGGGGGGAGGAGGAGGAGAAGGAGGGGATGAGGAGGAAGAGGAGGGGGGGAGGAGGAGGAG
>NC_091551.1:7312302-7319802 GCF_042767895.1 Penaeus vannamei
TCTCCATTCTCTCATGAACAGCAGGTACGTGGCGCCGTTGTGCGTGTTCTACTAGGTCCACCAGCAGAACAGCCCTCACCTCGCCACGCTACGACTTCAGCCCGAGGTTCCCACAACCTACAACACAAGGAACCGAAGAGAAAGAGAGAGAGAGAGAGAGAGAGAGAGAGAGAGAGAGAGAGAGAGAGAGAGAGAGAGAGAGAGAGAGAGAGAGAAAGAAAGAAAGAAAGAAAGAAAGAAAGAAAGAAAGAAAGAAAGAAAGAAAGAGAGAGAAAGAAAGAAAGAGAGTGAGAGAGAAAGAGAGAGAGAGGGGGGGGAATAGATAAGAGAGAAGAGACAAAGAAAGGGAGAAAGAGAGCGAAGAGAGAGAGAAAGAAAGAGAGAGAGAGAGAGGAAGAGAGAGAGAGAGAGGGAGAGAGGGAGAGAAAGGAAGGGAGAGAGACCGGAAGAGAGAGAGAGAGAGAAAGGAAGGGAGAGAGAGAAAGAGAGAGAGAGAGTAAGAGAGTGAGAGAGGGGAAGAGAGAGAGAGAGGAAGAGAGAGAGAGAGGAAGAGAGAGAGAGAGGGGAAGAGAGAGAGAGAGAGGAAGAGAGAGAGAGAGAGGAAGAGAGAGAGAGAGATAGGGGAAGAGAGTGAGAGAGAGAGAGAGAGAGAGAGAGAGAAAGAGAGAGAGAGAGGAAGAGAGAGAGAGAGAGAGAGAGAGAGAGAGAGAGAGAGGGGGGGAGAAAGAAAGAGAGAGAGGGGGGGAAAGAGAGAGAGAGTGAGGGGGGGAGAAATATAGAGATAGAGAGAGAAAAAATGAGAGAGAGAGAGGGAGAGCTTGCTAAAATCCTTTTGATATTCCCTATTCCACATACATAAAAAAAAGAAAAGAAAAACGAGACAGGGAGAGAAAGAAGAAACAACTAAAAAAAGGAAAAGAAAAAATCCTTGCACCAGCTGAGACTCTCCCCCTGAGACAACCGGCCTTCCAGGAACCAGCAGACAGGCCAAGATGGCGGCCCCAAAAGGTGTTTCTGTGTCAATATTTTGACACTGGGAGGAGGACAAAGGGCCGTGGCCATTCCCTTTCCTGGAATAATACCTGAAGCCCCAACCTGGCCATTATTTATCCTTTTCTCGGGCCAAAGAAACTGCGAAATAACTTGCTTGAAGCACTTGCTGACTTTCGCATGTGTTGTAAAGGGCTAAAAAAAACTTCCATTAAGGAGAGAGAAAGAACACGGGAATGCCCATTTTCTTTTATAAAGATTCCGTTTTCTTTGCCCTGAATGCAGCGCATTCTCGGTCTTATGTGTTCAAGATTTTTTTCTCGCACAAAGATTCACCTTCGCCCACGGTCGAACAACCCCGCCCATGAACAAACACCTACGCACACAGTCACACGTACTCTCTCTCTCACGCACACGCATAGGTACACACACATACAGATAAACACACACATACTTCTTCACGCACACAAATACACACACTTTCTCTGATACAGACACTTATACACTCACAAAGAAACACATACACACTTACTCGCCCTCTCTCTCTCTCTCTCTCTCTCTCTCTCTCTCTCTCTCTCTCTCTCTCTCTCTCTCTCTCTCTCTCTCTCTCTCTCTCTCTCTCTCTCTCTCTCTCACACACACACACACACACACACACACAGTACATATAACCTGCTCCAAAAGACCGACCACAAATCCGATTAATACTTTCCAAATATTTTGTATAAATCAGGTCACGATTGTTTAACTGTAACAGAAATAACATATTGAAGGCAGAGTTGCAGCTTATTTTAGGTACTTTTGATTATTGCAAAATTGAATTTCATTATAAAAATCAGTAATCGGCTTTATGTTCGCTATTTCGAAACAATACTCAAAAAAATCTTTTCCATTTAGTGAAAATTATGATAGTAATAAAAAAGCAAAATTTTGATAGTAATTACAGAAAGGATCAAATGTCATACATACAGACTGTTGTGTACCATCATAATAATTCCTGAGTGCGAGTGTGTGTGTTTGGGGGTTGTGTGTGTGTGTGCGTGTGTGTGTTTGTGCGTGTGTGTGTGTGTGAATGAATATGTATGTGCGTGTGTTTGTGTATATGTCCGTATGTTAATCAAACCGATATTAGGTGTGCAAACATTAGAATTGACGGTACAGTCGGTTATTCATGACACAAACACACATACATACATATATCTATATCTGTTTATCTACATACACACAAACACACATACACAAACAAAAACACTTATACATATCTCTATATCTATCTACACATACACACACACACACGCCCACACACATACACACTCGCCCACACACACACACACACACACACACACACACACACACACACACACACACACACACACACACACACACATTTATATATATATATATATATGTATATGTATATATGTATATATATACATATACATATATATATATATATATATATATATATATATATATATATATATATATATATATATATCGAATGTTTTCAGTTTTCCAAATGTATCGTTTCATGTGGCCTTTAAAGAGGCCTATACATCGGGGATCACAAACGCCTGATGATGATGATGATGATAATGATGATGATGATGATGAATAGGTGAAAGAGTTTACAAGAGCCATGGAGCTTTGGCCCTATCTGATTCCGTTTGTTTTTCTCCTTTTATTTATCTTTTTATTTGTGTTTTCTCTCTCTCACTCACTCTCTCTTTCCTTATATATATCTCTCCTCTTTCTCTCACCCCATCCGTCTCTTCCTACTTTCATCCGCCCCTAATTCTCGTTCGTGCTCACTCTCACTTTCTCTCCTCTTCTCTCTTTCTCTCTCTTTTCCTTCCCATCCCCCCTCATTTCTCCTTCCATCACTCCCTCTTCCCTCATTGGTCGTGAGTGTTCACTCTCACTTTCTTGTCTCTTTCGGTCTCCCCCCCCCCCTTCCCCCTTCCATCACTCCCTCTTCCCTCATTGCTCGTTCGTGTTCACTCTCATTTTCCATCTTCTCTCTTTCTCTCTCTTTCCCCCTTCCATCACTCTCTCCTCCCTCATTGCTTTTTCTCGTCCCCACTCTCTCCCTCACTGCTTCATCCTCATCCTCATTCCCCCCTTCCATCACTCCCTCCTCCCTTCATTGCCCTTTCTCGTCCGACACTCTCTCCCTCACTGTTTCATCCTCATCCTCATTTCCCCCTTCCATCACCCCCTCCTCCCTCCATTGCCCTTTCTCGCCCCCACTCTCTGCCTCAGTGCCTCATCCTCATCCTCATTCCCCCCTTCCGTCCCACACTCCTCCCTTCATTGCCCTTTCTCGTCCCCACTCTCTCCCTCACTGCCTCATCCTCATTTCCCCCTTCCATCACTCCCTCCTCCCTTCATTGCCCTTTCTCGTCCCCACTCTCTCACTCACTGCCTCATCCTCATCCTCATTCCCCCCTTCCATCACTCCCTCCTCCCTTCATTGCTCTCTCTCGTCCCCACTCTCTCCCTCACTGCTTCATCCTCATCCTCATTCCCCCCTTCCATCCCTCCCTCCTCCCTTCATTGCTCTTTCTCGTCCCCACTCTCTCCCTCACTGCCTCATCCTCATCCTCATTCCCCCCTTCCATCACTCTCTCCTCCCTCATTGCTCTTTCCCGTCCCCACTCTCTCACTCACTGCCTCATCCTCATCCTTATTCGCCCCTTCCATCCCTCCCTCCTCCCTCATTGCTCTTTCTCGTCCCCACTCTCTCCCTCACTGCTTCATCCTCATCCTCATTCACCCCTTCCATCACTCCTTCCTCCCTCATTGCCCTTTCTCTTCTCCACTCTCTCCCTCACTGCTTCATCCTCATCCTCATTCACCCCTTCCATCACTCCTTCCTCCCTCATTGCCCTTTCTCTTCTCCACTCTCACTCACTGCCTCATCCTCATCCTCATTTCCCCCTTCCATCCCTCCCTCCTCCCTCATTGCCCTTTCTCTTCTCCACTCTCTCCCTCACTGCCTCATCCTCATCCTCATTCCCCCCTTCCATCACTCCCTCCTCCCTTCATTGCCCTTTCTCGTCCTCACTCTCTCACTCACTGCCTCATCCTCATCCTCATTCCCCCCTTCCATCCCTCCCTCCTCCCTCATTGCCCTTTCTCGTCCCTACTCTCTCACTCACTGCCTCATCCTCATCCTCATTCCCCCCTTCAATCCCTCCCTCCTCCCTTATTGCTCTTTCTCGTCCTCACTCTCTCACTCACTGCCTCATCCTCATCCTCATTTCCCCCTTCCATCCCTCCCTCCTCCCTCATTGCTCTTTCTCGTCCCCACTCTCTCCCTCACTGCCTCATCCTCATCCTCATTTCCCCCTTCCATCACTCCCTCCTCCCTTCATTTCCCTTTCTTGTCCCCACTCTCTCACTCACTGCCTCATCCTCATTTCCCCCTTCCATCCCTCCCTCCTCCCTTCATTGCCCTTTCTCGTCCCCACTCTCTCCCTCACTGCTTCATCCTCATCCTCATTCCCCCCTTCCATCCCCCCTCCTCCCTCATTGCCCTTTCTCGTCCCCACTCTCTCCCTCACTGCTTCATCCTCATCCTCATTCCCCCCTTCCATCCCTCCCTCCTCCCTTCATTGCCCTTTCTCTTCTCCACTCTCTCCCTCACTGCTTCATCCTCATCCTCATTCCCCCCTTCCATCCCCCCTCCTCCCTCATTGCCCTTTCTCGTCCCCACTCTCTCCCTCACTGCCTCATCCTCATCCTCATTCCCCCCTTCCATCACTCCCTCCTCACTCATTGCTCTTTCTCGTCCCCACTCTCTCCCTCACTGCCTCATCCTCATCCTCATTCCCCCCTTCCATCACTCCCTCCTCACTCATTGCTCTTTCTCGTCCCCACTCTCTCCCTCACTGCCTCATCCTCATCCTCATTCCCCCCTTCCATCCCTCCCTCCTCCCTCATTGCTCTGTCTCGTCCCCACTCTCTCCCTCACTGCCTCATCCTTATCCTCATTCCCCCCTTCCATTACTCCCTCCTCCCTCATTGCTCTGTCTCGTCCTCACTCTCTCCCTCACTGCCTCATCCTTTTCCTCATTCTCCTCTTCCCTCTCTTCCTCCTCCCTCATTGCCCTTTCCCGTTCCCACTCTCACTCACTGCTTCATCCTCATCCTCATTTCCACCTTCCATCACTCCCTCCTCCCTCATTGCTATTTCTCGTCCTCACTCTCTCACTCACTGCCTCATCCTCATTCCCCCCTTCCATCCCTCCCTCCTCCCTTCATTGCTCTTTCTCGTCCCCACTCTCTCACTCACTGCCTCATTCTCATCCTCATTCCCCCCTTCCATTACTCCCTCCTCCCTCATTGCCCTTTCTCGTCCCCACTCTCTCCCTCACTGCTTCATCCTCATTTCTCCCTTCCATCCCTCCCTCCTCCCTTCATTGCTCTTTCTCGTCCCCACTCTCTCCCTCACTGCCTCATCCTCATCCTCATTTCCCCCTTCCATCACTCCCTCCTCCCTTCATTACCCTTTCTCGTCCCCACTCTCACTCACTGCCTCATCCTCATCCTCATTCCCCCCTTCAATCCCTCCCTCCTCCCTCATTGCTCTTTCTCGTCCTCACTCTCTCACTCACTGCCTCATCCTCATCCTCATTTCCCCCTTCCATCACTCCCTCCTCCCTCCATTGCCCTTTCTCGTCCCCACTCTCTCCCTCACTGCTTCATCCTCATTTCTCCCTTCCCTCCCTCCCTCCTCCCTCATTGCTCTTTCTCGTCCCCACTCTCTCTCTCACTGCCTCATCCTCATCCTCATTCCCCCTTTCCATCACTCCCTCCTCCTCATTGTCCTTTCTGGTCCCCACTCTCTCCCTCACTGCTTCATCCTCATCCTCATTCCCCCCTTCCATCCCTCCCTCCTCCCTCATTGCCCTTTATCGTCCCCACTTTCACTCACTGCCTCATTCCCACTCTTCAGCACATATCGAAACTTCCCGAGTCCCAACCACTATCTGTCTCGAGCCCGTTGACGAGCCAACTTCAAGGGTGTAAGGCGGTCGTTTGGCCTCCGCGGCGCAAACGAGTCCCCAGTTCAAAAGGGAGGTAGAGTCGCGTTGGAATACATAAAGTAAAAGGGTATTTTTGTATGGGGTTTTGTGGTTATCTATAATTAAGCGGCGTTAGCGAAATATGGAAGTACTTGTGAATTGTTGGATTTGTATTATTAGAATATTTCGCCAGAGGTAAGTATATAAAAGAACGAAAAAGTTAATAAAATTGAGGTGTGTGGCATGTGCAGATACGGCAGCTCGAGAAACTAGGCAGAAGATATAAAAGCTTTAGTTAACGAAAAGTACCAGGGAGTTGAAAAAAAAAGCAAAACAAATTAAAAAAGAAGGTATTTTGAGAATGAAAAGTATGTAGCCAAAAACACTTCATGTAGAAATAGAGAGACATAAAGAAAAGAACAAGATGAAGAAATTTTACAACAAGAATGAAAATGAGTGACAACACAACACGCCACTTTGGAAATCCTCCCTCATTTCACCTCCCAAAATAAAGGAAAGCTTTTCGAAACGAGTAACTTACCTTTCACCGACCTATTTCTTTTTCTATTTTCTCTTCCTGCCATTACGTCAAACAGGGATGAGCTTTTCGTCACACACAACATTACGAGAAACGTGGAAAAAAATGACATTAAACCCTCTCCGTTGAATTTCGCTTTTCTTATCATAGGTATTGTGTAATTACGTGTGTGGCTGTAAGATTGTCGTCCGCAGTACATTGGTCTTTGATGTAGATGTACATGGAATAAGATTGCTTGGTGGATACTGTGCTCTCTGATTAGCTGCTCTTTTGTAGGAGTCAACAGCAGATGTTTCCTTGGTTACAGGTCGGTGGCAGGTCGGTTATGGAACACACTGCGGTGGATAGAAATAAGGTGTGTGTGTGTGTGTGTGTGTGTGTGTGTGTGTGTGTGTGTGTGTGTGTGTGTGTGTGTGTGTGTGTGTGTGTGTGTGTGTTTGAGAGAGTGTGAGTGATTTTAGTTGTGAAAAATGAGTAGGAAGAGGGGGTACATGTACAAGCACATACACACACAAATCATACACGTACAGACCCCCACCCCGCCTACACACACACACACACACACACACACACACACACACACACACACACACACACACACACACATGATCGTATATCAGTGCTCGAGATGTTTGCAACCCTGTACGCGGGAAATTTCATCATCATTATCGTCTTCATCATCATCACCATTATCCTAATCATCATTCATTCTCATCATCACCATCATCACCGTCTTCATAAACACCATCACCATTGTTAATATAAATCATCATTTTCAAGTATTCTTTTCACCAAAAGTTAAATCTCCTGACATGATGATTTCATAACCCGCATTTTCTACGGCCTAGAATTTACTTTTATCCCTGTCTTATATATTATTTATTGTATATTATTTATTATATATATATTATTTATTACATTATCACTATCATCAATCATTAA
>NC_091551.1:7342302-7347302 GCF_042767895.1 Penaeus vannamei
GAGGGGGAGAGAGAGAGAGAGAGAGAGAGAGAAAGAGAGAAAGAGAGAGAGAGAGAGAGAGAGAGAGAGAGAGAGAGGGAAGAGAGAGAGAGAGAGGGAAGAGAGAGAGAGGGAAGAGAGAGAGAGAGAGAGAGAGAGAGAGAGAGAGAGAGAGAGAGAGAGAGAGAATGAGAAAGAGAGAGAAAGAGAGAGAGAGAAAATAAAATCTGAGACAGAGAAAACCTTATAACGAAACATATAAAGAAACAAAAGAAACAGTGAGAGCAGGAACAAAAAAGTAAAAAAAGAGACAGTGAGAGAGAAAGAACAAGAAAAGAAAAAAATGTCAGTGACGCAAAGAACAAGAGTAAAAGAGATTAAAAAAAAATGAATAAGGGAATAATAAAGAAAATGATAATAAAAATAGTTAGACTAAACAAACCCATTTACAACTTTGTGATAAAGATTTAGTTAAAGAAATAGCTTTAGAGTACATTACGGTTAATAAATTATACATTTTAGGAGAAGAATAAATAGATATTTTTGGCTGAAATACGATACCAGATTAAAATTAACGATAGAAGTTTGTTCTTACTATTCAGTAATGTGTTCTTTTAAATTACATCAAAATCAGAGGAAAGGAGAAAATAGGGTAATAGATAAAACATATAACGCTGATAATAACAACAAAAATGATTAATAAATACCGGAAATAACAATGGTGATGAAAACGGTGATGGTAATTAGAATGACAAGGTACTGGTGATAGTAATGAGAATAATCAAGAAAATAGTTATGATAATGATAACAATAATGATAGTAATAATAACTAACAGTAATAATGAAAATAATAATGATTATGATAACAATGATATTGACAATAATAACAATCACGATACTATTGACTTCATAATAATAACAACAATAGTGATAATGATAATGATAACAATAATGATAATATTGATTTCATACTACTACTACTACTAATAATAAATAATAACAATAATAATAATGATGATGATGATGATGATAATGAAAATTATAATTATCATTATTATAACAAGAACAAGAACAACAACAACAACAATAATAATAATAATAATGATGACGATAACAATAATGATAATAATAATAACAACGATAATAATAATAATAATAATAACAATGATTATAATAACAATAATAATAATAGTAATGATAATAATAATAATGATAATAATAATAACAGTATAATAATAACTGTAATAATAACCATAGTAATCATACGCGCAATCAAATCAAGCTGAACAATACTGCGTTGTGCCATCAATGACAACCTATTTTAATAGTGTAGAAACGGTGCATAAATATTGTATAATCTATCCCCCATGTTTCAATATTGCAAAACAATAGTCGTGCAACAGCGAACCGCGCTTATTTTTGATTAACTGAATTTAAGTGCGCGCAAGTTACGGGTTTTAGCAAATAACTGGTCTGGTACCCCCCCCTTTCCCACTCCCCCACACCCACGTACATCCCCCCTCACTCCACCACACCCACATACACCCCCCCTCCCACTCCCCCGACACACACATATCTATCTACCTCCATATTCATGTACGTACGTGTGTAAAGTCTGACAACCCGAACCGCCCCCTCCCCCGTGTGTAAAGCCTGACAGGGCTGAACGCCCCCCCCCCGTGTGTAAGAAGAATCTGACAGGCCTGAACGTCTTCCCCCCCCCCACCCCCTCCGTCTGGCTTGAGAGAGAACGCCAAGATGAGACAGGCTCGGGGTGCAACAGAGCGAATAATTTTTAATGCCTCCACTTGCCTTCCAGCTTGCAATGGAGCGGCAAAGCTAGCAACGGTGCATTAGCTACGCCTTGCTTTTGGGCTTGAGTCGCTTGGCTTTCACGTTCGCCTTGTCACTGTTATTTTTTTTCTGTTTTGCGGGGGGTGGGGGGGGTGGAGGGGTTCACTGAAAGAGTAAGGTTTGTCCGGTTAATGTAATACAGTGAGATGGAATGTAATGTAAAGTTATGTAATGTGATACAGTGTAAGGCAATGCAGTGTGGTGTAATGCAGTGTAATATAATAAATTGCAATGTAATTTGATGTAATATAATGTAATGAAATCAAATGTGACTGTAATGTAAAATAATGTAATGTAATGTAAAAAAATCGTATGTAATGAAATACAGTGTTCTGAAATCTAACGTAATGTAAGGACATGTAATGTAATGTTATACAATGCAATGTACTACAATATAATATGATGTAATGAAATGTAACATCAAGCATTATAATGCAATATATCATAAGGAAGTAGAATGTATTGTGAAATGTAGTCTTACGCAATGTAATGTCTATCTCGAACTCAGTTGCCAATGAAGACATTTAGTGCTCAATAAAACAAAGTCTCTAACAGGAAAAAAGGAACGTTGGTAACAGTAATAATAATAATAATACCAACAACAATAACAATGACGATACTTATAATAATGACCGCGATAATACAATGGATAATGTTAATGATGATAGTTAAAGTAATAACAACTGTGTCGATGGCAATAGCAATTTCACAATGATAAACACAAGGGTAGTTTAACACAGGTAGTCCCACCCCATCTTGATGAAAATCCTAGTTGGCAACTAATGAGCTAAACCCCGATTGCTTTTCGTCAATCATTGCATATATTTTTCTTTCTTTTTTTGGTTTCTTTTACTTTTTTCTACCATCGTTATTGATGAACCATTTTTTAAAAAGAAAATGCACTAAAGAAAACACAATAAAATATCGCACACATTAACCGGGTCAAAAAGGGGGAGGAGCCAATGACGTCATCCCGGTTAGCCAATGAGATTGAGCTATGAGATATCAGATACAGCTCGATACATAATTATTTGTATAATTTACTCGATATTGCTATAATTCCCAGAAGTAAAACCAAAATCCCTCTCTTTTATTTTTGCTCATAATATATAATATATTTTGTTCATAATATATAATATATAATATAATAACGATTTTGATAATAATAATGGTTACCATATCAGTGACGATAGAGATACGAATAACGATGATGACGATGATGGTAATAATGATAATGGTGGGATGGTAAGATATGATCATACAAATACTAAGTAGTGATAAAAGTAATAACATTAATTATTTTGATTACATGATAATGATAATAATTATGGTAATAATACTTATGGTAATCATAACGATAATGGAAAAATAATGGATAAATAATAATGATAATGAAAATAATAATAGTGATAATAATGATGATGAAAAAGATAATAAAAATTATAGTGATAATAATTATAATACTTATTATGATGATAAGAATAGTAATGATCATTAAAAATTATAATGGTGACAATAATAACAATGATAAGGATTATGATGTTGCTGTTGATAAAATAATAATAATGATAATAATAATAATAATAATAATAATAATAATAATAATAATGATAATAATAATAATAATGATGATGATGATAATAATAATGATAATAATGATAATAGTAATGGCAATAAAAATAATAATAATAATAATGATAATAATAATGATAATAATAGTAATGCCAATAATGATAATAATAATGATAATAATAATAATAATAATAATAATAATAATAATAATAATAATAATAATAATAATAATAATAATAATAATAACAATAATAATAATAATAATGATGATCATAATAATAATAATAATAATCATAATTATAATAGTAATAATGATAATAATGATAATAAGAAAATAAAAAGGATAATAATAACAGTAATAATAATGGTAATGTTTATAATAATAATGATATTAAAAATCATAATAATAATAACAATAATGATAGTGATAATGGTAATGATGATAATGATTATGATAATAGTAATGGTGATAATGATAGTGGAAATATTAATGCTTATCATGATAATAATAATGATGATAACTAATAATAATGACAATAACAATAATAGTAATAAAATTGATGATAATAATGATAATAATAATCATCATCATAATGATAATAATAATGATAACAACGATAATGACAATACTATTAATAATGATAATGATAACAATTATGATAATCATAATGATATGGATAACATAAATACCTATATTAATAATAATAATGACACTGCTACTACAACCACTACTACTAATGATGATGATATTACGTGATAGTAACAATAATAATGATCACGATAATCATATCAAAATTGATAATGATGAAAATAGCAATAACTAACATTATGCTGGTAATAACATAACGTAATTTTACTCTACACCGACAGCACATGACTTTTTTCTGTGGTTAATGCAATTGACAAGGACAATACCAATAATAACTGTAAATCAAAATTATATTAGCAACATCAACTGTAATTCTAATAGTAGAACAGCATACCGTTTTTCTAACACATAAACAAATCCGGGCCGTTCGTGTAAGGCAGCCGGAGTCAAGGGGCCGGATTCTTAAACGCGTTAAGGCGCCGTATCTCCTTAAGTCGCCTTAACTTAGGGCCAAGCGATCTTACATACACACACACAGCGCAAGGGACCCGCCTTATTGGTGCGAGTTGCGGCGCCTGAGGTGAAGGCAGGGGGAGAGCAGCCTTCAGCGGGCGGGAAATCAACACTCTTCGCTCTTATACAAGGGAAATACAGCAGGACGGTTATTAAGGCCTCCAACGCGGCTTAACTTAAGTCTCTTTTGAGAATGCGGGCCAAAGTCTACATAAGTACAGGTCTCGTCACTTCGGAGTTCTGCGCAGCTTTGGGTTTTAAGGCCTATGACGTCACTAGGAGTAGACTGGGTGGGAGGGAGATAATAGAAAACGGTAGCAAACGAGCACATACTTAAGTAATTTTTAGATGCACACTGAACGATCTCCATATTGGACAGATTTTACAGGCGATGAATTATCAACGATTGTTTGTAGGTCTATGGCACATATTTTACGTGAATTCAGTTTTGTAATTCTCATGCTGCAGCTTAGATATGGAATTGCAAAGAAGT
>NC_091551.1:7367302-7369802 GCF_042767895.1 Penaeus vannamei
AGCGCTGCCTCGCGTTCCGGGCCGAGAGAATGGCGGCCTTTGACTCGCCAAATGACCCATCGCCACCGCGCCGGTTGCCATGGGAACGACGAACGCGAAACCTCCGACGTGTCTGTGAAGAGTTGTTTACATATCTCAGCGGCGAGAGGGGGCGGCGCGCTCTCAGTGTCGGTCTGTATCGCTGTCGCTCCCTCGGTAAATATTTCTCTCCTGGACCGGCTCTCTCGGTCTCTGAATTGGCTCAGCGGGAGGCGGGACGGATGGGAATCAGCAAGACTCGCTTGTGTGTAGATAGATATATATAGATAGTTAGATAGATAGACATAAATAGATAGATAGATGGGAATGTTTTTAAAATTCGGAATGGATATTTGCAGTTGTGTTGGACTGATATATTCGAATAATATTGTAAACACATGCAGGATGTATGTGTGTAGATAGATAGATAGATAAACAGATAGATAGACAAATAGATAGCTGGATGGGAAGGTTTTTAAAATTCAGAATGACGGATATTTGCAGTTGTGTTGGATTGATATCTTCGAATAATATTGTAAACATATGCAGGATGTATGTGCGTAGATAGATATATAGATAGATAAACAGATAGATAGACATATAGAGTGACAGATGGGAAGGTTTTTTAAATCCAGAATGACGGATATTTGCAACTGTGTTGGATTGATATATTCGAATAATATCATAAACACATGCAGGATGTATATGTGTAGATAGATATATAGATAGATAGACAGATAGATAGACAGATAAATAGATAGATAGATGGGAAGGTTTTTTAAATCCAGAATGACGGATATTTGCAACTGTGTTGGATTGATCTATTCGAAAATTATAAACATATGTAGTATGTGTGTGTTGATAGATATATAGATAGGTAGACAGATAGCTAGACAGATAAATACATAGATAGACAGATAGACATAAATAGATCGACAGATAGATTGACAGATAAATGGATCGATAGATAGATAGACACCTAAATAGATCGACAGATCAATAGCTTGATAGATAAACAAATTGACATAAATAGCTGGATAGATAAACAAATCGACAGACAAATAGCTTGATAGATAAATAGATCGACATAAAAATAACAGGATAGATAGATGTATTGATAGATAGATACTTACCCACATACATTAACACACCACGAGTATATATTTACCACATATACGTTATCAAATTGCGTGAATGCGAACGCCAGTAACGAGGGAACGACGAGGGTAGCAAAGGACCCAATTACGCCCTTCAATTGGATAATTATCTACACGAATCGCCGATGATATCTCACGTTAATGATCTAATACCCATCACAAGATCACCCTCTTCATGCAGATCAAATAGTCATAGTATTCGCAAAGACTCTTATTAAATTGATGTCAGAGGGAATATGGATTGTCTGAGAAAATTATTCGTGTACTAATATTACATTATAATTTTTAGAGTGGAGTCCGTTAATTACATCCGGTAATTAAAAGCCTTATCTTCAATCACATAGGGTGATAATTTCAGTTGTGTAGATTAATAAGCTCTGTAGATCACACACACATACACACACACACATACACATACACACACACACACACACACACATATATATATATATATATATATATATATTGTAAGTATTTATATAAATTATTTAATTTATATTCTACGCGGAACTCTTCATTTATACCTTTTTTGGGTCTGGGATGAATTGTATTTTATGTTTAATATTCTTTATTTATTCATTTTTTAAATCTTTTTCTCAATTTGCAGTTTTTTTTTTAAATCTCGTGAGACGTTTATTGAGTGAGGATCTCATATATTTTTTTGTCCGTGAGAAACATATTTCTTTTCAAATTTCATAAATTGCTAGAAATATATATATATAATTTTTTCTCTATTTTTCGGTGAGAAACTCTATTCCTTGACAAATTTGGTCATGTTTATTTCGCAAGTGTTGTAAAATAGATAAGAAAAAATATGGATGAAAAAGATCCCTCATTAAAAGAAGAAGAGGAAGAAGAAAAAGAAAGGAAAAGGAAAAGAATAGAAAGAAAAAGAAGATGAAGAAGAAGAAGAAGAAAAGGAAAGGCAAAGGAAAAGAATGAAAAGGAAAAGAAAAGGAAGAAAAAGAAGAAGAAAAAGAAAGGAAAAGATAAAAAGGAAAAGAAGAGGAAGAAGAAGAAGAGGAAAAAGAAAGGAAAAGGAAAAGAAGAGGAAGAAGATGAAAACGAAAGAAAGAGGAGAGGAAGAAAAAGAAATAAAACGAAAAGAATAAAAAGAAGAAAAGAAAAAAAAGAAAAATATGACTTTGCCTTAATTACTTAACTATCTCTTAGAATTTCTGAAAAAAATGTAAAGAAAACAAGACAAAACCGTCTAAAAATAGATTTAAAAAAGTTACACATCAAAAAAAAAAAAAAAAAAAAAAAAATGGAGGAAGACGAAAACATAAAACGCACATAAGTTCGAGAATCATGTGAGGAAAAAG
>NC_091551.1:7382302-7384802 GCF_042767895.1 Penaeus vannamei
GGAGGAGGAGGTGGTGGTGGAGGAGGAGGTGGTGGAGGTATCGTTGGGTTGCTGGTGATTCGTTCGGTTGGAGTTCGGATCGTCTGGTGTTTCGTTCCTTTGGAGTTCGAATCGTCTGAGTTCGGATCGTCTGGTGTTTCGTTCGTTTGAAATTTGAATCGTCTGGTGTTTGGAGTTCGTTTGGAGTTCGAGTCGTCTGGTGTTTCGTTCATTTGAAATTCGAATCTTCTGGTGTTTCGTTCCTTTGGAGTTCGGATCTAGTGTTTCATTCGTTCGGAATTTTTGCCATTTTGCTTTACCTGCTGTTTAATTCACACAAACGCTTAACTGACCTCGCTGATTCAGTTGCTGTTGAGTCATCTACTGTTTACTTCACTTGCTGTTTGCTTCACCTGGTGGCTGTTTCGTTTCCTTGATGTGTGCTTCACTCGTCTCTTCCTGGTGCATTTCCTGTTTGAATCTCCTTTAGTTCCTTTGGTGTTGGGTCTGTTTGCTGTCTGGCTCGTCTGCTGATTATTTCGTGTGCTGCTTGATTTGTGCTTGATTCAAATAATGGTAATGATGCTACTACAACTACTCCTACTTCTCCTCCTCCTCCTACTACTAGTACTACTAATACAACTCCGGTTCATTCCCTTACTACTCCTCCTCCTACTACTACTACTACTATTGCTCCTCCTTCTCCTCCTACTACTACTCATATTACTATTACTCCTATTACTACTCCTACTACGGTTACTTCTACGACTACTGCAACTACTCCTCCTCCTCCTACTACTAATACTACAACTACTAATACAACTCCGGTTCATACTCTTAGTACACCTACTACTACTACTCCTACTCTTATTACTCCTATTACTACTCCTACTACTGTTACTACTACGACTACTGCAACTACTCCTCCTCCTCCTCCTCCTACTACTAATACAACTCCGGTTCATAATCTTACTACTCTACTACTACTACTATTACTCCTACTGCTACTACTCCTACTCCTACTGGTATTACCTCTATTACTACTACTACTACGATCACTACTACTCCTACTCCTACTGCAACTACTACTACTACTACTCCTACTACTATTAATTTTACTACTTTTACTCCTCTTACTACTACTTCTACCACAACTCCTACTCCTCCTCCTACTACTACTACTACTACTACTACTACTACTACTACTACTACTACTACCACTACTCCTACTACTACTCCTACTCCTACTACTCTAACAATAACAACAACGACTACTCCCCTCCCTTAATTCCCCCCACCCCCCTACGCTCCAGAATGAAAGAAAAAAAGAAGAGAAAAAGGACAAACAGATAAAAAGCGATACGTACACAACGACGACACACTTGACCTCCAGTTCCGACAGTTCGTATTGAATTCCGAAAGTCGGTCTTTCTCTCGCGAATCCTTTGGCGAAGCGGAAACGTCAGAATTCTGCCGATCGCAATCATAGCGCTGCTAGGAGTCGAGGGCCGGGCCAGAGTGATGGGATTTTGTATGAGGCAAAGTTCGTTAGTTTTTTTTTTTTAGTTTTTTTTCTGTGATTTTGTATGAGGCAAAGTTAGTTTTTTATGTTTTTTTAGTTTTTTTTCTGTGATTTTGTATGAGGCAAAGTTAGTTTTTTATGTTTTTTTAGTTTTTTTCTGTGATTTTGTATGAGGCAAAGTTAGTTTTTTTTATGTTTTTTTTTGTTTGGTTTGTTTGTTTTGTGTTTTGTTTTGGTTTGAGTGTGATTGTGTGTTTGTACGTTTGTTGGTTGGTTGGTGTGTCTTTCTACCTTTCTCTCTCTTTTTCTTTCGCTTTCCCCATCTACCCTTCCCTCTCCCTTTCCTTCTCTCTCCTTTTCTCTCTCTCCCTCTCGCTCTCTCTGTCTCTGTCTCTCTCTCTCTTCCTCTTTCCCCATCCTCCCTCCTTTTCTCTCTATTTCTCTCTCCCATTCTCCCCTCCCCCTGTATTTTTCTCCCTCCCTGCCCCCGTCTCTCTACCTCTACCTCCTCACGGCTAATTAGTTTACCAAGGCTTATTGCGCATGTCCTAAACGTGTTGTCTTGTATGGATGTCAACATGCTCTACAAATATAACCTTTATAGCCACTTTCCCTAAAACACACCGTATAATACATACATTTTCGATCATCGCATACATAGATTTTCACGTCCTAATCTATCTAAATTTTTATCTATTTGTGTCTGTCGATTTGGCTATATCTTTCCTAATCTGTATCTATATCTCTACCTGTCTATATCAACCACTCAGTCAGTCAATATGGCTATCGCTTCTTTTGATTATCTGTCTCTCCAGATATTTATATCTATCTCTATCTATCTATTTCTTTATCTATCTCACTCTCTCTCTCTATCTATCTATTCATCCATTAATCTATCTACCTCCTTATCTATCTATCTACCAATCTCTCTATATATCTGTTTATGTATCGTCGCATCTTCCCATCCATCTCTCTATCTATTCATCTATTTATCTCACT
>NC_091551.1:7394802-7397302 GCF_042767895.1 Penaeus vannamei
GGAAGGGGGGACTAAGAAAATGGAGGGAAGGGAGATTGATGGAGAAGATAAAGGAAAAAGAAAATGAGAATAAGAAATAAAGGAAAAGGGGAAAAGTAGAAGATAAGGACAAGAAAAGGAAGAAAGAAATAGATAAGAATGAAAATAAGAATAAGAATGAAAAGATTTGAAATAAGATAACAAATAAGAATGAGGACAAATGCGATAATAATGATAATGATAATAATAATAATAATAAGAGTAAGAGAAGGAATGAATAAGCCTCTCTAATTTGTTCAAACAATTTGGACCTATTAACACTTATCCTCTTGAGGTACTTTTCCTTCTATATCTGAACCACTCTCTCTCTCTCTATATCTGTCTATCTATCTATCTCTATCTCCAATCTCTTTCAATCTCTCTCCCAATCTTTTTTTTTCTCTCTCTCTCTCTCTTTCTCTCTCAATCTCTCTCTCTCTCTCTCTCTCTCTCTCTCTCTCTCTCTCTCTCTCTCTCTCTCTCTCTCTCTCTCTCCCTCCAGTCTCCTTCTCTCTCCCTTCTCCCTCTCCATCTCCCCCTCTCCCTCAACTCCCTCTGTCTCTCCTTCTCCCTCCAGTCTCCCTCTCCCTCTCCTTCTCCCCCTCTCTCTCCTCTCTCTCTCTCTCTCCCTCTATCCTTCCAGTCTCCCTCTCTCTCTCTCTCCCCCTCTATCCTTCCAGTCTCCCTCTCTCTCTCCTTCTCCCTCTCCATCTCTCCCAGAGAAGATGACATTACCTTATGCTTATTAAGACGATAAAGACCATTCACAATAGCGAAGGTACAGTACTTGTTTCAGAGTAAACAAGACCCCGATATAAGCCCATGGTTACAGCTAACGAGGGTACGTTTCAGAAGCGTTAAAGGAGATCAAGTATTCTTTATACGTCTTTAATATTAAAGCTACTTGTATGAGATCATTTGTTTGCGTGTTTGGATAGTGAAGCGTTCGGATGTTATATATGTGGATATATTTTTTGTTGTGTTAGTTTCATTTCCTGTTGATTAATTTGCGTTTTTTTATTATTTTTTTATTGTTGTTGGATATTATTTATCCGGATTCAGGATCAGTGAAAGGAATTGTCAGTCAAATGTGTAAACATAGTGATAATAGTAATAATAAATCTTAATTCCGGAAACGAAAAAACACAAAGACACAAAAATCTTGCATAATCATTCATATTGATTTATCTATCTATTAATTCATTCATCTATCTTTCTATTTATCTCTTTATTTACCTATTTATTAATCTATTGATCATTACCATTTCTTACGTTTCAGTGCAAACCCAGTCCAATCTCCTTCGTCTCCGTCTCCTTCTCCTTCTCCTTCTCCTCCTCCTATTTCTCCTTCTCATTTTCTTTCTCCTTCTCCTCCTCCTCCTCTTCATCGTCGTCCTTCTCCTTTTCCTTTTCCTTCTCCTTCTCCTTCTCCTTCTCCTTCTCCTTCTCCTTCTCCTTCTCCTTCTCCTCCTTCTCCTTCTCCTCCTCCTCCTCCTCCTCCTTCTGCTCCTCCTTCTCCTCATCCTTCTCCTTATCCTCCTCCCTCCTCCTCCCTCTTCCTCCTCCTCCCTCCCCCTCCCCCTCCCCCTCTCTCTCTCTCTCTATCTCTCTCTCTCTCTCTCTCTCTCTCTCTCTCTCTCTCTCCCTCTCTCCTCCTCCTTTTCTCTCTCTCTCCTCCTCCTCCTTTCTCTTCTCCTCCTCCTCCTCCAATCCCTCCTCCTCTCTCTTTCTCCTCCTCCCTCCTCCTCTCTCTCCTCCCTCCTCCTCCTCTCTCTTCCTCCACCTCCTCCCTCCTCTCTCTTTCTCCTCCTCCTCTCTCTCTCTCCACCTCCCTCCTTCCTCCCTCCCTTCCTCTTCACCTCCTCCTCCTTCTCTTCTCTCCTCCTCTCTCTCTCCTCCTCCTCCTCCTCCTCTCTCTTTTCTCTTCACCTTCCTTCTCCTTCCTTTCTTCTCTCTCTCTCTCCTCCTCCTCCTCTTCCTCTCTCTCTCTCTCTCTCTCTCTCTCTCTCTCTCTCCTCCTTCCTCTTCTTCCATTCCTCCTTCCTTCTCTCTCTCTCTTTCCTCATCTCTCTCTCTCCTCTTCTCTCTCCTCTCTCCCTCCCTCTCCTCCTCTCTCTCTCCACCTCCTCCTCCTCCTTCCCTCCCTTTCCTCACCTCCTCCCTCCTCTTCTCTCTCTCTCTCCTCTTCCTCTCTCCTCCTCCTTCCTCCTTCTCTCTCTCCACCTCCCTCCTCCTCCTCCCTCCTCCCCTCCTCCTTCTCTCTCTCCACCTCCTCTCCTTCCTCCTCTCTCCTCCTCCTCCTCCTTCTCCTTTTCTCATCCTTCCTCCTCCTCCTCTCTTCTCCAATTCCTCTTTCCTTCCTCCTCTCTCTCTCCTCCCTCCTCTCTCTCCTCCCTCCTCCTCTCTCTCTCCACCCTCCTCCTTCCTCCTCCCTTTCCTCACCTCCTCCTCCTCTTCTCTCTCCTCCTCCTTCTCTCCTCCT
>NC_091551.1:7402302-7403956 GCF_042767895.1 Penaeus vannamei
TTACAAGCTCAACAGGTGTGTCGGGTTTAAAAATTGCCGAACGACCGTTTGTCTAATTTTCCGACCCCTTTAGATGGAAAATTGTATCAAAGGGTAATAAATATTGAAAAACATATGGCACATGAATATCTTTAAAATCCTTTTGAATCGAACGCATGAACAGAATTTCCCTTTCGAGAATAGTTCTTTGTGGAATAAATGTTGCCTGTGTTTCCTTTCAGAAAGAAGAATGTATGAATAAATGCATGAATGCGTATATTGTGCAGTGCATAGTGTGTGTGTGTGTGTGTGTGTGTGTGTGTGTGTGTGTGTGTGTGTGTGTGTGTGTGTGTGTGTGTGTGTGTGTGTGTGTGTATGTGTGTACGTATGTGAGTGTGTGTGTGTGTGTGTGTTTCTGCATGTGACTGTATGCGTTTGTGTTTGTTTGTGTGTGTTTGCTTGTGTGTGCGTATTTGCTCGCACGCTCGCGCATTTGTGTGTTTGTATGCGTATGTACATTGCATACACACTTATCACAACATGTATATACAACCCCCTCCCCCCCAAAAAAAAAAAAAAAAAAAAAAACGAAAAAAAGGGTGTTAATCATACCCCCTGACCTTGTAACAGAATCCCCCTGTGGGTATTGAGGTCAATGGTCGAAAACCAGCTGTTCACCACCACAGCGGTAGTTCGGTGTGGTCTTCGTCTTCGTCTTGTCTTTAGTACATTCCCATTTTCCTAAATTCTATTCCTTCCATCCCGTTTTATTCGTTTCACTTTTCTTCATCCTCGGTTCTTTTCTTTATTTCTTCATCTTCGGTTCTTTTCTTTATTTCTTCATCTTCGGTTCTTTTCTTTATTTCATTCATTCCATCTTCGTCTAACGTGTGTCTAGTTATTACGGCCGACCCAAACATTCCCCGTAGTAAATAGTGTGACATGTGGCCTCCGGTTTTCTCAATGAAGGGACCACGCCTCATGTGAACAATAGTAGTTGATCATGCTGGAATATCAAAAAAAAAAAATAATAAAAATAAATAAATAAATAAAAAAAAAATTAAAAAATAAATAAAAAAATAGATAAATAAAAAATAATAATGCTTGGTTTATGTGTTTTATTTACTTGTTTTAACTATTATTCTGTTTAGGGGATAGATCTGTCTCATAATAAATATCTTGAAAATAGAGTTTGGAAAAAATAGTTTTTTTTAATGATCTTTGCACATATTTCTAGTATGTATGCAAGATGCAAAGGCTTGCTTGCACGTGAAGCAATGAAATAAACAAAAAGACCAAAAAAAGGCAAACAAAAAAGACATAAGTCAAATAAAAATGACAAAAAACAAACTAAAAGACAAACAGAAAATGCAAACAAAAGGACAAACTAAAAAGACAAACAAAATAGACAAAAACAAAACAAAACAAAACAAAACAAAAAAAACATAAAAGTCCCAACACTAAACAAGCTGTTCCTGGTCGTTTGGTTTGTGTGTTTCGACGTATGCAACCATCAACTTGTTTACGATTCGGTCTCATTGCTGTTATAAAGAATCTATAAGGATAATAATGATTACATCAACAACAACAAGGATAGTAATGATAATGATAATAATTATGATAATGATAATAAATCTAATAATGGTAATGGTCATGGAAATATTAATTACAATAA
>NC_091551.1:7416956-7421956 GCF_042767895.1 Penaeus vannamei
CCTTCCTCTTCCTCTTCATTCTACTCCTTCTCTCCCTCTTCTCTTCTCTCTCCCTCTTCCTCCTCCTTCATTTCCTCTTCCTCTTCTTCTGCTTTCCTTCTCTCCCTCTTCCTCTTTTTCCATTTCCCTTCTCTCCCTCTTCCTCTTTCTTTATTTTCCTTCTCTCCCTCTTCCTCTTTTTCTATTTTCCTTCTCTCCCTCTTCCTCTTTTTCCATTTCCCTTCTCTCCCTCTTCCTCTTTCTTTATTTTCCTTCTCTCCCTTTTCCTCTTTTTCTATTTTCCTTCTCTCCCTCTTCCTTTTCTTTGCCTTGTGAACCGAGAAAATGATTGAGGAATTTGTAGGTGAATGGACATTGTAATCTAATAAATGAGACTAAATATGGAATGTATGAGGTATGTACAACCAGTCATACATACAAATACTCACTCTGATTTTTTGTCCTTTTACTTGTCTGTCTGTCCGCCTCTGTCACTGCCTTGTCTGTTTGTCTGTCTTCAAGTCTATCTGTTTGTCATTCTATGTCTGCCTGTCTTCAAGTCTATCTGTCTGGCATTCTATGTCTGTCTGTCTTCAAGTCTGTCTGTTATTCTCTGTCTGTCTGTCTTCAAGTCTATCTGTCTGTCATTCTCTCTCTCTCTCTCTCTCTCTCTCTCTCTCTCTCTCTCTCTCTCTCTCTCTCTCTCTCTCTCTCTCTCTCTCCCTCTCCCTCTCTCTCTCTCTCTCTCTCTCTCTCTCTCTCTCTCTCTCTCTCTCTCTCTCTCTCTCTCTCTCTCTCTCTCTCTCTCTCTCTCTCCCCTCCCCCTCCCCACCTCTCTCTCTCTCTTCTCTGTCTCTCTCTCTCTCTCTCTCTCTCTCTCTCTCTCTCTCTCTCTCTCTCTCTCTCTCTCTCTCTCTCTCTCTCTCTCTCTCTCTCTCTCTCTCTCTCTCTCTCTCCCTCCCTCCTCCTCCCCACACTCTCTCTCTCTCTTCTCTCTCTCTCTTCTCTCTCTCTCTCTCTCTCTCTCTCTCTCTCTCTCTCTCCCTCTCTCTCTCTCTCTCTCTCTCTCTCTCTCTCTCTCTCTCTCTCTCTGTGTCTCTCTCTCTGCTGTGTCTCTCTCTCTCTCTGTCTCTCTCTCTCTCTCTCTCTCTCTCTCTCTTTCTTCTCTCCCCTCTCTCTTGCATCATAAATTCCTATCTCCATTTGAGTCGACCCACTTTACACATACAGAATACAGTGTCCCAACTGTCATCATCTCTTTTCCCTATTTCCCCTCTACGTACGTCCCTCTTCTCTTTGTTCTCTTCCCCTCATCTTTTAACGGCCAGTCTCTCTCTCTCTTTCCCCCTTTTAGTCGCTTTTATTTTTTCCCTTTTTCTTTTTTTTAATCATTTTTTTTCATGTTTCTCTAACCAGGAACGTGTTTTCCCTGCTCGCCGATGCCCTGTCATCTCCTCTCCTGTGATGGGAATGTGAAGTCGCGGAGCAAAGTCGGGTTTAGATTATGAGCAAATCTTTTTTTCTTTTTTTTCGTGTATTATATATATATATATATATATTTTTTCTTCTTCTTTTTTCATGTTTTTTCTTTTTTTCGTGTGTTTTATTTTTGTTATCTTTTTTTCTTCTTTTTCATGTATTGCGCTTTTACCTCTTTATTTTATTTTTATTGTTTTTTTTTTCTTTATTCATGTACTGTTTACCTCTCTATTTTTATTTATTTTTTTTTTTTTTTGTCTTCTTTTTTCGTGTACTGTGCTTTTACCTCTCTATTTTATTTTTTTTGTCTTTTTTTTTTTTCATTTATTGCGCTTTTACTTCTCTATTTTATTTTTGTTGTTTTCTTTTCTTTTTCTTTTTTTTTATGTACTAAGCTTTTACTTCTCTATTTTATTTTTGTTATTTTTTTTTATTTTTTTTCATGTACTGCGCTTTTACCTATTTTATTTTTGTTATCTTTTTTTATTTTTTTTCATGTACTGCGCTTTTACCTCTCTATTTTATTTTTGTTGTATTTTTTTCTTCTTTTTTTTTAGGAGGGTCGGCTGAAAGATGTCATTAATAAAGAGAATGTATAGCTTACTGGAGGAACATAAATGTATATTACGCCTGTGATCTTTGCTGTATTTTACAACTGTAGACATTGTGCAGAATGGTGTGTGTGTTTATATATATATATATATATATATATATATATATATATATATATATATATATATATATATATATATATATATATACATACTTATTTATACATATAAATATAAATATAAACACTAATATATATATATATATATATATTTATATATATATATATATATATATATATATATATATATATATATATATATTGACTACGAGTTTTCTCATAAGTGACCTCTGCCATTACCTGACTATAATTAATGTCCTCTTTTCGTAGTTTATGAGTGAGAAACCTCCACCCATAGTGAATAACCCCCCCCCCCCCAGCTCCTTTCCTCACAACCAGGTAAAAAGTGTCCCCACCTTCACCCCCCCCCCTTCCCCCAGCTCTTGCCTTCCACCCCCAAAAGGGAACCTATCTTCCCCCCCTCCCCCATATCTTTTTATTTTATTTATTTATTAATTCTATTTATTTTTTGTATGCATTTACATACTTGGCGACTGCCGCAACCCACTGTCCCCCTGCTCCCTTCCCCCTGCCTCCTACCCCCTGTCCCCCTCCCCTACCCCCTGCGCTGCCCCTGCCTCTCCCTGCCCCCTGTCCCTCTCCCCCTGCACCCCCTGTCCCCTACCCCCCTGCCTCCTGCCCCCTTGCCCCCTACCCTCCCTGCCCCACTATAACCTCCCTCCCTACATCCACCCCACTTGCCCCCTACCTCCTCCCCCCCTACCTCCCTACCTCACTCCCCCTGCCTCCTACCTCCTACCCCTTCCCTCCTCCTCCTTGCCTCCTGCCCCTTGCCTCCTGGCCCCTGTCCCCCTTGCCTCCTGCCCCTACCCCCTGCCCCATACCCCTTGCCTCCTACCTCCTACCCCTTGCCCCCTGCCTCCTGCCCCCACCATAGGACGCTCCTACACCTGAGGGGGAAACGCATAGCCATGAGTTGAATTTTGGTTAAATTAGGACTTTGGAATTTGATTTTCATGAGAGGGGAGAGAAAAGCGCATATGAAATCATGAGGAAGGATGGATTCCTACCTCATGCAATTTCTGTTTGCAATATATTTTTTTTATTCTCTTTTTTAAGGGGGGAGAGGGTTTTGTTTTCATAATTTGTTTGGGGAATACAGAGGCAGGAGGCCGTATTTGCATATGCATACGCGTGCATTTGGAGCGAGTAAACAGCAGAGGTTTTGGTAAATATGTCTCTCTCTCTAATTCTGTCTTTGTGGGTTTGTCTGTCTCTCTGTCTCTCTGTCTCTATAGATAGAAAGATAGATAAATAGATAGACAGATGTAGATGTAGATACATAAATAAAATACAAATGAGGAGATAGAGAGATAGATGAATTGATAGATAATTAGACGTCTCTATAGATAGAAAGATAGATAAATAGATAGATAGATAAATGTAGATGTAGATACATAAATAAAAATATAGATTGGGAGATAGAGAGATAGATAAATGGATAAATAATTAGACAGGTACGTAGGTACACAGATAGATGCATACATAAATATATACAAGCACACACACATACTTACATACGTACATACATACATACATACATACATACATGCATGCATACATAAATACATACAAACACAGATGCACATACACATACACACAGACAAACACACGCACACACATACCCACACACACACACACACACTTATATACATACTGACGCGCATACATACACAAACATGTAATTCCACGCATACATACATAGAAACACACACACAAAAACTTCTGAAAATACACATGAACTGTAATGGAAATGAAACTAACCTGTTTGTCATGCCTCTTCAAAAGTGTTTGGTCCATGAGCGAAAGAAAAAGAAAAAATATATATAAAATAGACACAAAATCGGGCCAAGAACCCTGGAGATCTAAAGAGAAAAGAGGAGAATTAAACAAGGAGTTTGTTTACTTTGTATAGAAGAATAAAAACAATTGTTTATGTTGGGGACATTAACTGAACTTATGTTGCAAGATGTAAAGGAATATGAAAAGCACATGACACTTTTGTGATTAATTGTTGGAGAAAGAAATTAATTAGAAAATAGAAATTAGAATTAGAGAACACACGTTAGTTATTTAATCTTAACAGAAAATAGACCTTAAAATCCCTCTCGCAGACAGACCCAGAATAATGATGATGAAGATAAAGAATAAATAAAAATAGATAAGTAAAAATAGATAAATATCAATAAATAAACATGTGTGTTTATGTGTGTGTCTTTCTGTGTATGTATGTGTAGAATTATATGCTTATGTACGTATGTATGTAAGTGTGTGTGTGTGTAGGTATATGTGTGTGCGTGTGTGTCTGTGTCTCTGTATGTCCCGAACCTGCGCAACGGAAATGGAAAGCTGGAGAGAGCATACGTGTTATACATACACACTATACATGACAAACACATTGTCTTGGATTGATCACTAATACGCATCAGAAAATAGATCTTTAAATCCCTCGCGTAGACAAAAAAAAAAAAAAAAAAAAAAAATATATATATATACATACATTTATATATATATATATATATATATATATATATATATATATATATATATATATATATATATATATATATATGTATGTATATATATATGTATATAGATGTATATATATAAATATATATATATACATATATATATATATATATATATATATATATATATATATATATATATATATATAAAGATATAACACTATACAAAATAAATCACTCTCGTAGACAGACCCCCCCCTAAAAAAAAGAAAAAAGAAAAGAAAAGGTGAATAACCAGAAGCAGTCAGAGCGCATACCTCCGCCAAGGCAATATGGTCACACGAAGAATTACATCAAAATCACCTTTCTCAAGTACACTGGTG
>NC_091551.1:7429456-7431956 GCF_042767895.1 Penaeus vannamei
AGGGACGGGGCTGCCTGCGCTAGGGGGTACGGATGGGGAGGGAGAGAGGGGAAGGAAGGAAGAGGGAAGGAGAGAGGGAAGGAGAGAGGGAAGGAGGGAAGGAGGGAAAGAAGGAGAGAGGGAAGGAGGGAAGGGGATGGTGTCGAAACCTATGGCTATTGGCTCTTCGGTTTGGCTCAACAGGGACGGGGCTGCCCGCGCTCGGAGGTACGGACGGGGAGGGAGAGAGGGAGAGAGGGGAAGGAAGGAAGAGGGAAGGAAGGAGAGAGGGAAGGAGGGAAGGAAGGAGAGAGGGGAAGGAATGAAGGGGATGGCGTCGAAACCTATGGCTCTTGGCTCTTCGCTTTGGCTCAACAGGGACGGAGGTACGGATGGGGAGGGAGAGAGGGAGAGAGGGGAAGGAACGGAGAGGGAAGGGGGGAAGGAAGGAGAGAGGGGAAGGAATGAAGGGGATGGCGTCGAAACCTATGGCTCTTGGCTCTTCGCTTTGGCTCGACAGGGACGGGGCTGCCTGCGCTCGGAGGTACGGATGGGGAGGGAGAGAGGGAGAGAGAGGAAGGAAGGAAGAGGGAAGGAGGGAAGGAAGGAGAGAGGGGAAGGAATGAAGGGGATGGCGTCGAAACCTATGGCTCTTGGCTCTTCGGTTTGGCTCGACAGGGACGGGGCTGCCTGCGCTAGGAGGAACGGATGGGGAGGGAGAGAGGGAGAGAGGGGGGACGGAAAGGGAAGGTGAGAGAGGGAGAGGGGGAAGGAGGGAAGGGGGAAGGAGGGAGGGAAGGAAGGGAAGAGGAAGGAGAGGAAGGAAGTCGGAGGAAGGGAAGCTCCTTGAAGGAAGAAAGGAAGGAAAGGCTGCCTGCGAAGGAGGGAGTGGAGGGAGGGAGACGGAGAGGGGAGGGAACGGAGAGGGAAGGAGGGAAGGAGGGAGGAATGAGAGGGAGAGAGGGGAAGGAACGAGAGAGGGAAGGAGGGAGGGAAGGAGGAAAGGAGAAGAAGGAAAGAATGAAGAGGGAAAGGAGGTGAAGAAGGAAGAGAGAGAGGGGAAGGAAGGAAGGGAGAGGAAGGGTTAAGGAGAGAGGGGAAGGGAGAGGAAGAGGGAAGGAGGAAGAGGTAAGGAGAGACGGAAGAGGAAGGACAGGAAAGGAGAGAGAGGAAAGAGGGAGGGAAGGAAACAAGGAGGGAGGGAGAGGGAGAGACGGGAAGGAATGAAGAGGGAAGGAGGGAGGGAGAGGGAGAGAAAGGTAGAGAGAAAGTTATATATATATACGCGTGTGTGTGTGTGAGTGCGTGTGTGAGTGTGAGTGTGTGTGTGTGTGTGTGTGTGCATGTGTGTACGTGTGTGTAAGGAAGAACAAAATCGTATAAACATGTGTACATAAACACAGACACACACAGACAAAAAGCCTCCCACTCCCCCCTTATACACCCTATACCCCCAACCCACCCCCCCTCCCCCATACCGACCACCAGAAGCTAAATCTCCCCCGGCGGGAATCGGACCCAATAAAACCGTCAAGAACAAACAAATAGATTCACAAAAAAAATCTACGTCATTCTTTGGTTTATTTTAGTTTATCTAGTTTTAAAAGAATTTTTATCCGAGATATTTTTTTTATTTTTTTTTTTTTTTACAAGGAATAGCACCGTTGTTTATTTCTTGTTTAATTTGAGATAATTTTTTTTCGGTTGATTTGAGATGATTTGCAATTGTGTGTGTGTGCGTGTGTGTGTTTGATTTTGTGTAGTATGTGTTTATTTGCTTGTTTTTTTGCTTGCATGTGTGATGTCTTTGTTCATATGTTTGTTTTTGAGCTTGTATGTGTGTCTTTGTTTGTTTGTTTGTTATTTCCTTGCATGTGTGATATCCTTGTTTATTTGTTTGTTTTTGTACTTCTAGGTGCCTTGTTTGTTGTGTTTGTTTGTTTTATGTTTGTATGGGTGATGTCTTTGTGCATACGAGTATGTATGTGTATGTGTGTGCGCGAATGTGTATATATACATATGTGCATATGTCCTCTCTCACATCTGAACATCACTGTACCCAAAGTTAGAAAGATAAATAAGCAAATTGGCAACTGAATACTTAAATATTTTTTTCCCTTTTCCATTTCTTTTTTTCATTCTTTTCTTTTTCTTTTTTTTTGCGCACTACTTTTCTTTCGAACGTCCCCTAAAACCCCCGCCATTGTTATAAACGCTCCTGATGTCTGCCCAATTCCATTCAAAATATTCATGGCCGTTTAATTGAATTAATTGAAATACAAATTAGGTACGCACTGAAGCTCGGAAAAAATTACAGGCGGGAAATTCACTCCGGTCCCGCCATTTTTTTTTTTTTTTTTTTTTTTTTTTTAACCCAGGTCTCTTTCGCTCAAAGGCTCTTTATTATTGTTTGATTCAGACGATAATCCTCGCTGCTCTTTTTTCTCTTCCCGTTCTCTTTGTCACAAACGCTGGCCGTAATTGGATCGAGACAGGAGAGTCAGTCAGGATAGCTCTTCTC
>NC_091551.1:7456612-7474112 GCF_042767895.1 Penaeus vannamei
CATTCGTTCATAAATATTCTCCCTATAGGAGGCCTAGAGCCTGTGCAGTGACATCAATGAATCATGTGACTGGCGGTCAAATGATGACACGGTTTCCCTGTTCGACAAAAGGTGCCGTGTGGCCTTCAACATGTTGTGCACGTCTTTTGACATGAGGTAACGTCATAAAACGTTGAGAGAAAGTGCCGAAACTTTGTTAGAAACTGCGTCGCTGACTGCCAGTCAGGTTACTAATAACATCACCTGAACAAGCTTTATAGTATTATCATCGGCAATTTATTCCAAGGCTATATTCATGTTCTCTTCTTGGAACACAATTACCTGAAATTTAATTTCATTACAAACAACAATGCCCATTTAGGAAGCCCTCTTTGTCCTTTCTCTTGCAAAATATTTGTTTGTTCCTGAACTGCATACGCATCAGCTTCTCAAAGAAGTCAATATCCTCATTTTATAATGTAAAAAGAGTGACTGAACAACATTCATGCATCAAAACAGACCTTTTATTTGAAGAATAAAGCAGTGGCACACAGTTGTTCAAACGTTTCAGGCACAGGGGTTACTTTTACAACAGTTGAAACCGATAACCAGTATAAATTATGCACATAATTGAAGTATAGTTATGCGCATAATTGCAGAAAGGTGATGAAATAACAATCGTCCAATGAGATAACAGTAAATCGATGAGGTCACGGTCGTGTACGCCAACCAAAATTAATTAACTGCATACACGACGGTCGTGTAAATAACCACTTCCTTTACAGAATCGAAAGAGCAACTTCACAAGTCCGAAGCAGACGATGAAAAAAATGCGCTCGTATCTCACCAAACAAATTTCTACATTATGCACTTATAGATGGTGCAAGTATTTACAATACGAAAAGAGATATTTAGAAGTAATAATAATAAAAAGTCAACCAGAAAATGTAAATGCAAATAAGAATCACATAGACAAATTATATATATATATTTTTAACCACAGCTCAGTCTTCAATTAGACGCCGGCGAGGAGGGACGCCGTCACCATGGCTACGTTCGACGATGCGGAATTGTATAGGCATCCTCAGTACGTGGAAGGTCTTGTTCATTGGCATGACTGAGTATTGGGGATTAGTATTTGTTGGAAATATATGAATGTATGATGACACTGATGTATATGTACCTTTCTAGTCATTTAAAAATGTATTTGTCCGTTTATGTAGGCCTATGGTAGAATTCCATAAACCCAGAGTTGACATCAAAACAGTTGAAGATGTTTTGATTACATTTTCTTACTGCTTAATCGCACTGGGCAGAATTCGGCCCTGTTTGACTTGCGTTAGGCTTTGAGGAAATGAAAGATCAATGAACATGCTATTTGTCTCGTAGCGGACAACTTTCACCCTTATCCGTTCTCCTAAAGCACTCCTCGCGCATGGTACCCAGTTTCCAAAAATTGTCATACTGCCACCAAGCTTGTAAACATCTACAGAGAAAGACGCAAAGTTATCAAAGGCCGTTACTGGCCATGTATTAGGGGAACTGCAATCCCTGAATTCATAGAGCGAAACGGATGTGTATATGGAGGATGTGGTCCCAAAGTGCTGTTTTTATGCAGCTTCCGTTGGAGTCAGGGTCGTCGCCCTAAACGCCACAGTGTATGGTCACCATACAATATAAATTGTAGTCTTTATCAAAATCAGGATAAACAAGTAAAGAGATACTGTAAGTCAATGATAATTCAGTATCCGTCCATCAGTTTTATTCTGGATCAGGTGATGCGGTTTTATTCTGGATCAGCTGATGCGGTTTTATTCTGGATCAGCTGATGCGGTTTTATTCTGGATCAGCTGATGCGGTTTTATTCTGGATCAGCTGAAGCGGTTTTATTCTGGATCAGCTGAAGCGGTTTTATTCTGGATCAGCTGATGCGGTTTTATTCTGGATCAGGTGATGCGGTTTTATTCTGGATCAGCTGATGCGGTTTTATTCTGGATCAGCTGATGTGGTTTTATTCTGGATCAGGTGATGCGGTTTTATTCTGGATCAGCTGATGCGGTTTTATTCTGGATCAGCTGATGCGATTTTATTCTGGATCAGCTGATGCGGTTTTATTCTGGATCAGGTGATGCGGTTTTATTCTGGATCAGCTGATGCGGTTTTATTCTGGATCAGCTGATGTGGTTTTATTCTGGATCAGCTGATGCGGTTTTATTCTGGATCAGCTGATGCGGTTTTATTCTGGATCAGCTGATGCGGTTTTATTCTGGATCAGCTGATGCGGTTTTATTCTGGATCAGCTGATGCGATTTTATTCTGGATCAGCTGATGCGGTTTTATTCTGGATCAGTTGATGCGGTTTTATTCTGGATCAGCTGATGCGGTTTTATTCTGGATCAGCTGATGCGATTTTATTCTGGATCAGCTGATGCGGTTTTATTCTGGATCAGCTGATGCGATTTTATTCTGGATCAGCTGATGCGATTTTATTCTGGATCAGCTGATGCGGTTTTAGTCTGGATCAGTTGATGCGGTTTTATTCTGGATCAGGTGATGCGGTTTTATTCTGGATCAGCTGATGCGGTTTTATTCTGGATCAGTTGATGCGGTTTTATTCTGGATCAGCTGATGCGGTTTTATTCTGGATCAGCTGATGCGATTTTATTCTGGATCAGCTGATGCGGTTTTATTCTGGATCAGCTGATGCGGTTTTATTCTGGATCAGCTGATGCGATTTTATTCTGGATCAGCTGATGCGATTTTATTCTGGATCAGCTGATGCGGTTTTAGTCTGGATCAGCTGATGCGATTTTATTCTGGATCAGCTGATGCGATTTTATTCTGGATCAGCTGATGCGGTTTTATTCTGGATCAGCTGATGCGGTTTTATTCTGGATCAGTTGATGCGGTTTTATTCTGGATCAGTTGATGCGGTTTTATTCTGGATCAGGTGATGCGGTTTTATTCTGGATCAGCTGATGCGATTTTATTCTGGATCAGCTGATGCGGTTTTATTCTGGATCAGGTGATGCGGTTTTATTCTGGATCAGTTGATGCGGTTTTATTCTGGATCAGGTGATGCGGTTTTATTCTGGATCAGGTGATGCGGTTTTATTCTGGATCAGTTGATGCGGTTTTATTCTGGATCAGTTGATGCGGTTTTAGTCTGGATCAGCTGATGCGGTTTTATTCTGGATCAGGTGATGCGGTTTTATTCTGGATCAGGTGATGCGGTTTTATTCTGGATCAGCTGATGCGGTTTTATTCTGGATCAGGTGATGCGGTTTTATTCTGGATCAGTTGATGCGGTTTTATTCTGGATCAGTTGATGCGGTTTTAGTCTGGATCAGCTGATGCGGTTTTATTCTGGATCAGCTGATGCGGTTTTATTCTGGATCAGGTGATGCGGTTTTATTCTGGATCAGCTGATGCGGTTTTATTCTGGATCAGCTGATGCGGTTTTATTCTGGATCAGGTGATGCGGTTTTATTCTGGATCAGCTGATGCGGTTTTATTCTGGATCAGTTGATGCGGTTTTATTCTGGATCAGCTGATGCGATTTTATTCTGGATCAGTTGATGCGGTTTTAGTCTGGATCAGGTGATGCGGCTTTATTCTGGATCAGCTGATGCGGTTTTAGTCTGGATCAGGTGATGCGGCTTTATTCTGGATCAGTTGATGCGGTTTTATTCTGGATCAGTTGATGCGGTTTTATTCTGGATCAGCTGATGCGATTTTATTCTGGATCAGCTGATGCGGTTTTATTCTGGATCAGCTGATGCGGTTTTATTCTGGATCAGCTGATGCGGTTTTATTCTGGATCAGCTGAAGCGGTTTTATTCTGGATCAGCTGATGCGGTTTTATTCTGGATCAGGTGATGCGGTTTTATTCTGGATCAGCTGATGCGGTTTTATTCTGGATCAGCTGATGTGGTTTTATTCTGGATCAGCTGATGCGATTTTATTCTGGATCAGGTGATGCGGTTTTAGTCTGGATCAGGTGATGCGGCTTTATTCTGGATCAGTTGATGCGGTTTTATTCTGGATCAGTTGATGCGGTTTTATTCTGGATCAGCTGATGCGATTTTATTCTGGATCAGCTGATGCGGTTTTATTCTGGATCAGCTGATGCGGTTTTATTCTGGATCAGCTGATGCGGTTTTATTCTGGATCAGCTGAAGCGGTTTTATTCTGGATCAGCTGATGCGGTTTTATTCTGGATCAGCTGATGTGGTTTTATTCTGGATCAGCTGATGCGGTTTTATTCTGGATCAGCTGAAGCGGTTTTATTCTGGATCAGTTGATGCGGTTTTATTCTGGATCAGCTGATGCGGTTTTAGTCTGGATCAGGTGATGCGGCTTTATCCTGGATCAGCTGATGCGGTTTTATTCTGGATCAGCTGATGCGGTTTTATTCTGGATCAGCTGATGCGATTTTATTCTGGATCAGCTGATGCGGTTTTATTCTGGATCAGCTGATGCGGTTTTATTCTGGATCAGCTGAAGCGGTTTTATTCTGGATCAGCTGATGCGGTTTTAGTCTGGATCAGGTGATGCGGCTTTATTCTGGATCAGCTGATGCGGTTTTATTCTGGATCAGCTGATGCGGTTTTATTCTGGATCAGGTGATGCGGTTTTATTCTGGATCAGCTGATGCGGTTTTATTCTGGATCAGGTGATGCGGTTTTAGTCTGGATCAGCTGATGCGGTTTTATTCTGGATCAGCTGAAGCGGTTTTATTCTGGATCAGCTGATGCGATTTTATTCTGGATCAGCTGATGCGGTTTTAGTATGGATCAGCTGATGTGGTTTTATTCTGGATCAGCTGATGCGGTTTTATTCTGGATCAGCTGAAGCGGTTTTATTCTGGATCAGGTGATGCGGTTTTAGTCTGGATCAGGTGATGCGGCTTTATTCTGGATCAGCTGATGCGGTTTTATTCTGGATCAGCTGATGCGGTTTTATTCTGGATCAGCTGATGCGGTTTTATTCTGGATCAGGTGATGCGGTTTTATTCTGGATCAGCTGATGCGGTTTTATTCTGGATCAGCTGATGCGGTTTTATTCTGGATCAGCTGAAGCAGTTTTATTCTGGATCAGGTGATGCGGTTTTATTCTAGATCAGCTGATGCGGTTTTATTCTGGATCAGCTGATGTGGTTTTATTCTGGATCAGCTGTTGCGGTTTTATTCTGGATCAGCTGATGCGATTTTATTCTGGATCAGCTGATGCGGTTTTATTCTGGATCAGCTGATGCGGTTTTATTCTGGATCAGCTGATGCGGTTTTAGTCTGGATCAGCTGATGCGGTTTTATTCTGGATCAGCTGACGCGGTTTTATTCTGGATCAGCTGACGCGGTTTTAGTCTGGATCAGCTGATGCGGTTTTATTCTGGATCAGCTGATGCGGTTTTAGTCTGGATCAGCTGATGCGGTTTTATTCTGGATCAGCTGACGCGGTTTTATTCTGGATCAGCTGACGCGGTTTTATTCTGGATCAGCTGATGCGGTTTTATTCTGGATCAGCTGATGCTGTTTTATTCTGGATCAGCGGATGCGGTTTTATTCTGGATCAGCTGATACGGTTTTATTCTGGATCAGCTGATGCGGTTTTATTCTGGATCAGCTGATACGGTTTTATTCTGGATCAGCTGATGCGGTTTTATTCTGGATCAGCTGATACGGTTTTATTCTGGATCAGCTGATGCGGTTTTATTCTGGATCAGCTGATGCGGTTTTAGTCTGGATCAGCTGATGCGGTTTTAGTCTGGATCAGCTGATGCGGTTTTAGTCTGGATCAGCTGATGTGCTTCTCAGTTTTATATTTGTGTTGATGTTACAATTTTTTCTCTACGTTGGCCTAGGGTGATTTGGGGTTGACTGTCTAACGTGTGTGTGGATTATTTCAGACGAGAGATACAACTTTGTCCCCGGGCGCCCGTATGTGGCGAGCAGGGCCGTCTACCAGAATGTGACTCGGGTCCGTGTCACTTGCATTGTGAGTTCCCTTGTTATCCTCGCTCTCCCTCTCTCTTACTCTCTATAGATAAAGAAATAGACATACATGCGTGTGTGTGTGTGTGTGTGTGTGTATACATATATATTCATATTTATATATATACATACATATCTATCTATCCATATATATTTGTGTATATATACATACATATCTATCTATCCATATATATTTGTGTATATATACATATATATATATATATATATATATATATATATATATATATATTAATACACACACACACACACACACACACACACACACACACACACACACACACATATATATATATATATATATATATATATATATATATATATATAATGTGTGTGTGTGTGTGTGCGTGCGTGCGTGCGTGCGTGTGTATGTGTAGAGAGAGAGAAAAAAAAGAAAAACAGTGGGGCGGAGGTAGAGAGAGTGAGAGAGATGAAAGGAGGAGAGAGAGCGAGATATAGAGGAGGGGGGGGGGACAGGGAGTGAGTGTGCCTTTGCATGTATGAGTGTGTGTGGACGTGTAGCGATTTAAGCTTTAGTTTTTTTGTTTTTTTTAAAGAAAACTGATAAACGTAAAAACAAATGTCAAATAACCTTTTTTTCAGATATCAGTAGTGCCACTGCAACATTTCTGTGGTAAGAAAATCAACTGTCAATTCATTTTATTGCCAACTTTATGGGTTAATTTGAGTCCAAAATGCTGTATAAATCATGTTAGATGGGCGTTGACATGTAACTTTTCAAAATCTATCAGTGTGGACGGTGAGCAAACGGAGGTGAACACCCCTGCACAATGTGTGTGCGTGTGTTTGTGGATTTGCGTTTGTATATGTAGAGTCTGCATGAATGGACGTTTGTTTCCAAATACGTATTTTTACTCTCTTTTACTTTCTTTCCGAACAGTACTGCACCTGCGATCTGCTCACTTATGATATTTTGCAGGCCCATAATGCTGGCAGGAAGCATAAGGTGAGGTCTTGTGATTTTCTCGTCCATCTTGCTTTAATCTTCATTATTATTGCTATAAGTGTAAACAGTTTATCCTTTTTAACATAAAGTGATGTTGTCTTCCATGACATTGTTATTGTTATCAATAACCATTTTTTTTTTGTATGTGTATGTTAAATTCAGGATATCAAACCTTGTCTTATCTTTTAGTACTGTTGTGTTTCTGCCACATCCACAGTTCCTACTAATTAACCTCTCACTCATTTCTTCTGTTTTAGAAACACTTTGAAGGAGTGGAAATAAATGGTCTTGGACAATCAGGTTCTCACAGAACCAACGAACTCCAGCAGATGGCCAATGCATCAGGCGCAATAAATCGTGACCTATCGGATTCAGGTCATAAATCCCCTGTAAATGAACTTAAGCCTCTTATGGCTTTGGAGCTATCTGCAGTCAACCATAGGCAGACAGCAGGACAGCATAATCATTCTGATGCCAGTTTACCCCAAACACCTGCCGTCGCCAACAGGAAGACACCTGCCCCAACAACGGTTCGTCGAGCAGCCCAAAAACGGAAATCATCTCGCATGGAGAAGTAAAGATATCGATGATATATTTTAATTTTATATATATGATGATATATTTATATGATGATAGCTTTTACTTGGGGTATGGAAGCGTTTAGCTAAATTTGTACGAACTCAAAACGTGATGTGTTCAGATGAGAGTTTAGAGAAGAGAAAAAAAGAAGGGGATATGGTGAATGGAATGAGGAAAGGGAAACAAGAAAAAAATGCATTCTTAAAAGAGTAAAGAAAAACAGATATGTAAAAAGAAATTTTGGGTAATTTTAGCAGTATGCTAATATCGGCTTTATCCCTATGATTAGTTATCCTAAGTGAACACTAAAGGAGAGGAAACAACAAAAGCCTGAATATCAAATTATTGCATTTCGGTTAACCCTTGTCAGCTGTCATACAATTCATTTTGCTCTAATTTGCTGGGAAGCGAATTAACTTCTGTTCTTCATTATAAGGCTTTGAAATTAATTATTTACAATTTTTTTTTATATACAGATTTAACTTGATGTGTAATTGCACCAAAAGAAACTATAATTTGGATGCGATTTAATGTTTTGATACTCAATTAGGTTGAAACTAAAACCAGCAGACTTTGCGATTATTACCAACACTAATTTTCATGTAATTGGGGATTTTCAGAGGGAATATTTGATTTCAGAACATGATTTGCATCAAGGCAAAGAGAAATAATATGGAGATTATTTTCTTTTAATAATTATAATTTGAATTTAAATTGAAGAATAACTTTGAATTTGTTTTTCTATGCATTGGATACTATGTTATATTTTGTTGGGAAAAAAATAGTTTTAAGTTAGCATTAAATTTCTTTACAACCCTAAAACATATAAGAATTTGTTAACAGAAGTATGAAAATAAGAGAAATTGACTACTGATCAGCTTAAACTGAAAGCAATAAATGAAAAAAAAAACATGCACTGACAAAAATACTATACTACATAAACAATTTATTTATAACAGTTCTGATAACTGGGATTCCAATAAGAGAAATTATACTTTATTAATTTCATACTGTTATTCTCTTCATGGGTTGAGTAGCTAAATATTCCTAGAACTTCCTTGAATAATCCTATTATATCCATAACAGACAAAGCTAAAATGAACTCTAATGAAACTTGATTTAGGAGTTTGCATATTGACTTATTTCGGTTTTAATTTTGTTCTTGGCAGGTAATTTGTGTTGGGTGAGGACAGTTTTAATATATGAGATATTGACATTGTCAAAAGTAAAATCTGAGTATCAATCAGATTTACTACGAATCTAACATAGCAAATTAATATTCGGTAACACTCGAAGGATATCGTTACTTTTTTCCATCTCATTTGATAGTAAATCTATGAATCAACTATAAACTGGATGCCACAGTGAAACAGTTAACATTCGCATTTAAATCAGTACTGTAACCAGAAAGGTGGGGGTATGGGGTATGTACCTCCCTTAAGATTCACTTTGTTGATTCATCACTAGATACTAAGCAGTTCGCTAGTGACATATGATACATATGAGAGTCAGTGGCATAACGCCAATATAAACAAATCAGTCATGCTAGGTACACGAGAAAAGCATGACAGATCCTCTCTCTTTGAAAGCATTGACCTCCCCCATCCCTCCCTCCCTCCCTCCCCCTTCTAAAATCCTGGCTACGCCCTTGTCACGAGAAACTTTGATCAGCTCACACGTGAACCGATTCGTGTGATGACACGACCTGCTAGAGCGGTAGATTTAACATTATAACACGCCGTAACCGATGCAACCTCATCATGCCGTATATGACACCATCACAGACGCACGCTGGTGGAAGTGCATCGTCTGGAAATTACTGCTGTTTAATTTTGCTTTTCGTGTTTGCAGTAAGCCGACCTGCGGAACATTTCGTTTCCCTGTGAAAGTAAACTGAAATTGTTATCATTTATTACTGGCTCTCAAGGAATTATTAGATACATATTTGAAAATATTATCATTCGTTTGCATGGCGTCAGCTGGACCTTTCTCACGTGCTGATTGAGTTCTTGTTCTGTCATGTGGCTGACGTGTTTCAAAATGGGCGTGCCTTCCTCCTTAGCGTGGGCGTCGAGCAGGAAGGCCAGGGCAGAGAAGAGAGGTTTCAGTCGCATCGCGCGTGTTCGGTTGGCGGGAATCTGCTTCGTATCTGTTTTCATGTCATCTATTGTTTTATTTATTTATTTATTTATTTATTTATTTATTTTTGTCTATAATATCAAATATATTTATCTTGCTTTTACAGTCTCGTCGAATTTCACCCGAACATAATTTTTATTTTCATCCCAAGGCGACTCGGATCATAATCAAAACATCACTTACTGTTCGATATTTTTTCTATCCAGTAGACAATTATTTCTCTTACTGATCAGCTCATTTCCGTCTCCTTAAGGCGCTGTCACACTAGCACTTTTTCCGTCAATTTTATTTGACAATTTTATTTAACATCAATGCAAACATTCTCGAATATAGCTCTTGATCTGACTATGCTTGGCTGAAAAAGTTGACGGAAAGGTTTTCAGACGGAAACGATCACTATCGTCTGACTGGAAAATCGACAATTCGCTAAAGAATGGGGAAGAAAAAAAAAATAATAAAATAAAAATTTGACGGAAAAAGTGCTAGTGTGACATTACCTTTAATACTGATACTGCAGACCATGATTTGGTTTCCTTGTAAAGTCTTTCTGAAATCATAAGAAATAGATCATATAATATTTACTTGTTCTTCAACCATTCTTTGTGAATATGGCGATGATGACTATGCAACGACTACTGCTACTACTGATAATGATAATGTAATTATAGTTATATCAATGATAAAATATTATTAAGGTCATGATAATGATAAGAAAAATAACATCAATACCAAAATAGTCAATGGTCAAGACAGTGGTGATAATAGTGATTATGATAATGATCATGATGATGATTGCAATAACGACAATGCCTATTGTTATACTGATAATGATAATAATAGTTAAATTATATCAATGGTAATAATGGTAACAAAACAAAAATGACAATAACAATGATAATGTAATAATCATGATAATGATGATAATAATAGTCATGATAATGATGATGAAAAAAGAATTAATCATTAATGATAAAAATGAATGCAGAGAATTAATTGCCCCTCAACATACGTTTCTGTGACGAGGAACAAGCTGGTTGAGCAGTGGGAGGCAATCTAACGACTTAACGATGCACAACCTCGTTTTATCGTGTTGCTCGTTATACAATGGGCCTCGCGGTTTCACTCAGCCAATGGAAATGGAGGGGCGTTTACTGCCCGCCCTCTGACTGGTTAGTGATACGAAGGCTAGAGCTATGGGGATCACGGGAAAGGGTCTTCATAATATTGTAATTGGAGTTTCCAACCGGGATTTTGCAGTGCCATATTACCATTTGCTATTGCAAAAATACTATATGGCAGTTTGGCACTGGACATTACTGATTTTGGCAATGCTGATACCAGCTGACAAAATTTTGGCTTACAGTATTTGATATTCTTTGGCCTTTCTTTCTTCTTTTAGCTTTGTTCTTGTGCAGAAATGCCTCTAATCTTGAGACTCCCTTGGTCTACTTTACAACCATGACAACTACTTTTTACGTTTTCTTGAAGTAATGAAATTTGCATCCATTAGCTCTCAGCATCCTAACACGTTTGGCTGTAAATCACTCATGTACGCAGAAAACTTCAAAGGATGACATCAGCATACAAGACCTGGCAACCCTACCCGTGTCTCTGGTGCACCGGATGTCAACCGACCACTCCCTTTGCTGACATGCTCGCTTCCACAGATGAGGCCCAACGACCAATACCGGTGGAGGGGCTGCGTCTGTCTCTTGCGGGAACTCCTGTTACCAAACCGGCCAACACGATAAACATTCAGTTATGATGATCCGATGGGACTCATAAATAGGTTAAACAGACTCGGACACATCTATGAAGTACATGTTTGCATATGCAATCCTGCAGACCACAGCAGTGATTCTAACCGGGGAGAAATGGTAGGGCGCAGACGGGAGAAACCTTTCAGTGTGGCCGTTGACTGTAGTAGCATTCGAGACGGCGCCAGTAAGAGAGTCATGAAATGAGAAGACAGAAGAATGTGATTTTGAAAAAGCCCCTTTGCAGAATTTTTTTCAGAAAACTTGAAAACGGGTAACAAGATCAAAACGCAAATAATGTATGTGTCTATATATATATATATATATATATATATATATATATATATATATATATATATATATATATATATGTACTGCACGGACTCTCCCCTCCTGGACTCAAGTGGGACTAGTCTCAAAATAGCCGTGAAATGCTAGCCATCAGTAAGGACCACAGCAAGCGGAGGAATTACTTCTCATCTGGAAGCGAAAGGCAGAACAGGTCTGACCTCCGAGGGGCGCTGCCTGAGGGTGTTCCGCGAGCGAGGTCAAAAGGCCCTTTGGAATGGGGCTTCTGCTGTAGAGGTCGGGCTGGGTTTTTCTTTTTTTTTTTTCGTTCGGGAGGACAGGTCTATCTTTGTCTATGTGTGTCTGTGTGTCTATCTGGCTCTTTTTCTGTCAACCTGTATCTATTATCTGTCTACACACACACAGACACGCATACACACGCACGCACGCACACACACACACACACACACACACACACACACACACACACACACACACACACACACACACACACACACACACACACACACGCACACACACATTCATTTACATATTTATGCACACACACACATATGTGAGTGTTGGTGTCAATAAACGTTATGTTCTTTCATCATTAAAAAAAAATAAAAAAAAAAAATCATGGAATCTTTATCATGATATTTACAAAGACAAATCATCTATTCGCCTACACGCTATTAGGTAAATATACCGGCGAATCACACACTAAATCCAACATATCCAAATTTATCCAAAATCCTTCTAGGATTAAAAAACCTGACAAAAAAGAAAAAAGAAAAATAAGAAAGAAAAAAAAAACACAGAGTATACTGTAACGAGGAGTGAAAGGGGGGAGGGAGGTGGGGGGGGGGGAGAGAAACTAAATGCGCAGGTGAACTAACGAGGTTCACCAACATTTTACACAATGCGCCCTTTGTTCAGCAGCGCGCGGGTTGCTGGGAAGAACAGTTCACCGGGAGGAGAACATCGACGTCCACTCCGATGCGGACGACGAGGGGAACCAAGGGGAAGGGGAAGGGGAGGAGGAGGAAGAAAGGGGGAAGGGGAGGAAGGGGAGGGGAGGAGGAGGAAGGTGGGAGGGAAGGGGAAGGGAGAGAAGGAAAGGGGGGAGGGGAAAGGAGGAGGAAGAAAAGGGGGGAGGGGAGGAAGAGGAAAGGGGGAGGGGAGGGGAGGAGAAGGAAAGGGAGAAGGGAAGGGGAGGGGAGGAGGAGGAAAGGGGGAAGGGGAGGAAGAGGAAAGGGGGAGGGGAGTGAAGGAGGAAAGGGAAAGGAAAGAGGAAGGGGGAAGAAAAAGGAAGGGGGATCGAAGGATGAAAGGGAAGGGGGGAGGGAAAACCAGGCGAGAATGAGGAATAAAGGGGAGGAGGGAGAAGGGAAGGGGAGGATGAGGGAGGGGAAGGAAAGCAGAAGGAAGGGAAAAGGGAAAAGAAGGGGACTTAAAGGTTGGCCAAAGTAACCTCTTAATGAACGTGCGTCTGGGGTTCAGAAACACTCCTGAACCAAATATAAGGGGATTCTTATGGGGTAGGGGGGGGTTAGGGGGGTTAGGGGGGTTCTCAATTTGCTCTTGAGAGAGGAATTCATTTGTAGTTATAGGACAAACAGGGGAGGGGGGGAGGGGGAGGGGGGGAGGGGCAGACGGGAAGGGGGGAGGGGCCGAGGAGGAGGGGCCGAGGGGCAGGGGGGGGGAGGCAAACCCCACCTAGTCAAAGGGAAAGTCTTAAGCGAACTGTAGAACCCCCCCCCCCCTCTCTGCTGAACTTGCCTGATCTCTAATTAGGTTCAAATGGAATAGGGCAGATACGGCACACACGGATTAATTGATTGATTTTTGTTCAGATGCGGTTCATGAGGTGGAACAACCATTGTTGATGTTTATGATCGATTATTTATTATCTGTTGTCATTTTTACCTGTCATGTCGGGCAGAAACCTTCATAATCTTTGTAGGGAATCAGTGTGGATCAGCAGATACCACGAACGTCATAACCAAACGTCAGTAAAGTCAGCCGAAACGTCAGCGCGAGTCAGCAGGAACCAAAATCCAAAGCAGAAATGGGCAGAAGCAGCAGAGTTCACCACCCGAGTCCTACTCAAGAATCTGTAGAATCCTGACCCAAAGATACTTGGAAAGGCCTTTTAACCTTTTGCGTTTTCTTCTGCCAGACTCCTCTCCCCTCACGCCCTTCTCCTCCTGATTTCCTCTCCATTTCCCCTCTACCTTTGGCCTTCTCTCTGTCCCCTTCCTCTCCTCTCCGTCTCCCCTTCTTCTCTCTCTTTTATTTACCACTTCCCTTCCCTCTCTCTCTCTCTCTCTCCATTCCCCCTCCTCTCTTCCTCTCTTCCCCTCCATCCTTCCTCTCTCTCTTCTCCCCTCTTCTCCTCCTCTCTCTCTTCTCCCCTCTATCCCTCCTCCTCTCTCTCTTCTTCCCTCCACCCCCTCCTCCTCTCTCTCTCCCTTCCCTCCTCCTCTCTCTCTCTCTCTTCCCCCCTCCATTTCCCTCTCTTCCTCCCTTCCCCTTAAACCCCTCCTCCTCTCTTCCTCCCCTCCTCCTCCTCCTCTCTTTCTCCCTTCCCTCCTCCTCTCTCTCTCTCTCTCTCTCTCTTCCCCCCCTCCATTTCCCTCTCCCCCTCTCTCCACCCCCACCTCCTCTCTCTTCTCCCCTCCCGTCCCTCCTCTCTCTCTCTCTCTCTCTCTCTTCCCCCCCTCCATTTCCCTCTCCCCTTCTCCTCGCCCCTTTCCTGCCCGCCCACCTATCCCAGGCCCCGAAGAAGGCGAGGAAGTCCCCTAAAATCCCGAAGTGGCGAGGCAAGCATGGCGACTGCAGCCTGTGTCGGACCGCAGTCTGTTCCTCACACAATGGTCGCCCTAACAATGGGCCCGTGGAGAGTCGGGGGGCTTTCGCTTGCTCGCTCTTTCTTTGGGTTTTTTAAGGCTTTTTTTTTTGGGGGGGGGGAGTTGTTTTTTTGGCTATTTCTTTCTTTCTGGCTTTTTATTACTTTTTTCTGGTCTTTTTTTTCTTACTTTTTGGTTGTTTTTTTCTTACTTTTTGGTTGTTTTTTTTCTTACTTTTTGGTTATGTCTCTTTTTCTCTGACCTTTTATTTTTTTCTTTCTCCTTTTTTTCCTGATTTTTTTTCTTTCATTTTGGTTCTGTCTCTCTTTCTCTGGGCTTTTATTACCTTTTTTTTCTTTCTCCGGCTTTTTCTTTCTTTTTGCTCTCTAAGTTTTTTTCTGTTTTTTTCTTATTTTTTGGTTCTGTCTCTTTCTCTGGCTTTTTATTTTTTTGTGTGTGTTTTGTTATTGGCTATTTCTCTCTTTCTCTGGCCCTTTATTACTCTTTTTTCTTTCTCTATTTTGCCCGTTATTTTCTTACTTTTCGATTCTGTCTCTTTTTCTCTGGCCTTTTATTACTCTTTTTTCTTTCTCCGTTTTTTTTTTCTTTTTGTTCTCTAACTTTTTTTCTGTTTTTTTTCTTACTTTTTGGTTCTGTCTCTCTTTCTCTGGCTTTTAATTTTATTTTTGTGTTTTGTTTTTGACTACTCTCTTTCTCTGGCCCTTTATTATTTTTCTTTCATTTATTTATTTTATTAATTTATCTAATTTTTCGCTCTATCCCTCTTTTTTTGTTTTTCTTACTTTTTTGTGTTTGTCTCTCTTTCTCATTTTTTAAAAAATTAATTTCTTCTCTATTTCTCTTTCTCTTCTTTTCTACTTCTTCTTTTTATTAGCATTATAATTTTTACTATTATTATTTATCCATCTATCTGTTTATCAGTATTACTAATATCATTGTTATTTGTGTTGTAATTACTGTTGTTGTTATCATCATTATTATCACAATAATGGTAATGATTATTGTTATTATCATTATTATCATCATTACTACTATTATTTTCATTATTATTATCTTTATTATTATTATTATCATTATTATTTTCATCACCATCATTATTGCTATCATCATTATTATTTTTATTGCAGTTGTTATCATCTTAATTATCCCTATTACTACTATCATTATTATCATTATCATCATTATTATCATTATCAATATCATTATCATTATTGTTGTTATTATTACCATTATTATTTTCTATATCATTACAATTACTATTGTTATTGTTTTCATTGTTATTGTTATTATAATTATTATTATCATCATTGTTATTTTAGTCATCATTATTATCATCGTTGTTATTGTTTCTTACAATCATTATTGCTTCTATTATTATCATTATCATAATATTATGTTCTCATTATTATTGTTATTATCACCATTGTTATTGTCATCATCATTATCATTATTATTATTATAATTATTATCATTATTATTATCATCATCATTATTATTATCGTTATTAGCATTATCATTATTATCGCTTTTATCATAATCATAATCAATATCAGTATCCTCATCAACATCATTAGCAAAAGTGATAACAGTACCATGATGTTAGTAATAATAATGACGATAATAATAACTACCATTATCATTATTACCATCATCATCATTATCACCATCCTGTTTCACCTCATTCGTATATGATTATTACAATCATTATCATCATCTCCATCACCATCATCATTTATAAGTATAGATTTGAATGAATAACTTCACTACAGAAAGTATTGCAATGTAAGTAATTTTGTTGAAATTCTACTTGGCTCAGCTATGCTAATCACCTTTTCTTAATGAAATAATATTGTTACTTTTGTCATAATTTCTATAGTATTACTATTACTGTCTCTGCTGTTCCCATGCGCATCATTATCATTATTATTATTATCATTATGATCAACATCATTTTTATCATCGTCACCATTATCATCATTATCATCGTCACATCATTTTATCGTTATTTTATCGTTATCATCATCATCATTAACATCAGCATCATCATCATCATTGTTATCATTGTAATTATGATTTTATTATCCTCATTAATCAGCATTATCAGGTCATTGTACACATTATTCCATTTTCTCTTTTTCTCAAACTCTCCTGTTATTTCTAAAAAATGATAATAATAATAATAAAAAAGTAAAGAAAATAAATAAATATAATAAAAAAGTAAAAAAAAAAGAAAAAAAATTGAAAAAGTTATAAAGCAATTCACGCAAATTCTTCCTGTTGTTTGAGGCAATATTGATATTTTTCGGCGGCGACGGTTATGCAAACAAAAAGAAAAAAGAAAAAGAAAGAAATCACGCGGGGGGAAAAACAAGGATGAATAAACAAACAGGAAGATAGCAGAAGAGGAAGCGGAAGAGTAGGAAAATGAAATAAAAAAGAGGAGGAAGGCAAAAATATAAAAAAACAACAACAATAAAACTCGTGAATTTAAAATAGGATGTTTCCCCTCCCCTCCTTCCCTCGTACTTCTCATAACAAAGCGGAGGGGAGCTGGAGAAGGGGGGGCTGGGGTGGGGTGGGGGTGGGCAGACATTTCATTGCATGACGAACCAACATAGCAAAGAGGTGCTATTACCCCCCTCTCCCCCTCCCCTTCCCTTCACCCACCTCCTTTATCCCTCGTCATAAAACCGCGAAACCGCCCCAACAACCCAACAACCACATGACCGAACCACCTAAACCACCCAGCCACCCAACCACCCAACCACCCAAACCACCCAGCCACCCAAACCACCCAACCACCCAACCACCCAACCACCCAAACCACCCAACCACCCAACCACCCAACCACCCAAACCACCCAGCCACCCAGCCACCGAGCCAACAACCCAACAAGAACAGCGCGCG
>NC_091551.1:7484112-7486612 GCF_042767895.1 Penaeus vannamei
GAAGAATGAAAAAAAAATGAATGGAAGGGGAGAATAATAAAAAACAAAATAAAAAAGTAGAGAATCGATGGAAAAAGCGTAAGAGAGGAAACGTAATGATGATGACAGTGATGATGATAATGATAATAACAGTAATAATAATAATAATAATGATAATAATAATAATAATAATAATAATACCAATAATAATAATAATAATAATAATGATAATGATAATAATAATAATTATTATTATCATTATTATTGTTATCATTATGTTTATAGTAATAACAAAATCAATAATGATAATAATAATGACAACAACAAAAACAAAACCAATAATATTAATGATAATAATAATGATAATAATAATAATGATGATAATGATGATAATGATAATAATAACGATAATGATAATAATAACAACAACACTAATAATCATCAAAATAATAACATTGATAACAATGGTAACAACAACACTAATAATGATAATAATGTTAATAATAATAATAATGATGACAACAGCAATAATAATAAGGATGATAATAATAATAACAACAACTCTAATAATATCAATAATGATAATACTAATAAAGATAACAGCAACAACAAGAATGATGAAATGATGATAGAATGATAATAATAATAACAACAACACTAATGACAATAATAATCATAAAAACATCAATAATAATGATAAAATGATAATATGCTTACATCATCAGCTTCCACATTACACATAACACTCATTCTACCTTTTTTCAAACTACCTTTACTAAGATACCTGAGCATCTCTTACTAATCCCCCACAGGTTTTGGAATTAACAAAGGATTGGCTAATGCATTTTTGAAAAGCTTCGTCCTTTGTCAAATCTCTTAACTCTTTATTATACTATATGTTTTCCTTAGATAATTTTTCTTTGATTATATCTTTGCATTAATATATTTTTTTTACATTTTCCCTTTTGTCTTATTTTTGTTTATGTCTTTATCGTTTTTTTGACTTAATCTCTTTTCCTTTTTCCTTTTGCCTTTGATCATTCACCTTCCTTCATTACAGCTCATAATCCTCCGTCATTTGAAATTTCTTTTTAATTCTGATTTTGAAAGACCGTTCTGTTTTGTTGTTCTTCCTCGGCATATTTATCCATGGATTTGTTCTATTCTCTTGTTCTGAAATCTTGTTCGCTTGTGCCTCCCACTTCTCTGCGACGGTGGCCCGTGTTTGCTTCGGAAATGGCGTCGGCATTTTCAGGGAGTTTCCTGGATCTGACATTATATGCAAGTGTGCGTATATATACAAATACACACTCGCATACACAAACACACCTACACATACACACACACACACATATATCTATATCTATATCTATCTATCTATCTATCTATCTATCTATCTATATCTATATCTATATCTATATCTATCTATATATATATATATATATATATATATATATATATATATATATATATATATATATATATATATATATATATATAACACAAACACACAGGGTAGAAAACCCACAATGCACAAACTAGATTTACTGAGGAAAGTGAGACAAGTATCGGAATCGTCCTCGATTCCATCTTCGGGTGCATTGTGGGTTTTTCTACCATAGTATCAATACGGTATTGTGTTTTTCTATTCACAAACACACATACATACACACACACACACACACACACATATCTATATGCATATATATGGAGGAAAATCTACAAAGCGGAATAACTAAGATTACTGCGAGACCTTTTCGAAATCCTCGCAGATTTCAGCTTCGGGTCTGAGGCGGAGAGGCCGAGGAGGGCAAGCGGAGGGCAAGCGGAGGGCGAGCGGAGGGCGAGCGGAGGGCAAGCGGAGGGCAAGCGGAGGGCGAGCGAAGGGCAAGCGGAGGGCAAGCGGAGGGCAAGCGGAGGGCCGGTGAGGACAGGGAAGCGGAGGGCAAGCGGAGGGCCGGGGAGGGCAGGCGGAGGGCAAGCGGAGGGCCGGAGAGGACAGGGAAGCGGAAATGGTGGCGCAGCATGTATTTCGAAGAGAGCATTGGATTTATTGCAAATGTCTTCTATCTTGATGGTAATTGAAGTATGGGGTCGGATTAGGAGAGAAGTATTGTATATGGGGAAAAAAATATTCAGGATAAATTTGATGCCAGCTGATCAGTGTCTGGCATTGACGTGTCTGCAAAAGGGAGACAATCTGAATTAGCTTACAGTTTGTTGTGTTTATTCATAAAGTATTTGTAAAATTCAAATTGAGTAGAGGATACAGTCGGTTTTTTATCTAGATGAACTTTGTTACAAAATAAATGACATTTTTGTAACTTGACCTCATTCTTGGTGTCACGCAGGAGAGTCTATACTGCAGTGTTCCCTTCATGAACCCTAATTAACTCGTCCACTTTGAAATAATTGAAAAAGTTTGCCTCTTACAGTGAATGCATATTTTCTCCGTACGCTATAATATTTAACGATCTTTTTCTCTCATTTCATGTCACTCGATATGTGTCGAACACCCGTT
>NC_091551.1:7489112-7504112 GCF_042767895.1 Penaeus vannamei
TACACATATGCGCGCGCACATACGCACACACACACGCCATGTGTACATACGCATAACTATATGTATGGAATTTGATTTATGAACAAGTGTATTTCTATCTTTTATATGAGACTACAATTGTAATTTCTCTTAAAGTTAGTCGACCTATCCTTTAAGATTAGACTGGTTTAGAACATTATTATAAGTTGACATTTGACATTGTAATGAATTACTGTCTCCCCTGGCACCATATAGTAACAGGAATTTTAATAATTTACTGTAGCCAAACCTACTAATTGATTGGTAACCACTATAAAAATGCAAAACAAATTTATTGATATTATGAAATAATGAGATAATAATTCAAAAATGGAAGCCAACTCGTCCCTCACCTTTGTGTTGGTGTCTGTGAGCCATGCCTCCCCCCCCACCCGTATGAGAACAGAACAGGGAATAGTAGCTAATAAACGAGGGTATTTAGTATAGGTTTCTTATAAAAAAGAAACCACTTTATCATGTACCCACTTTCATATATGTAATCCTATATATGTATAATGTTTATGTGTGCTAAGGAAATTGTTCAAAACTGAAATTCCTGTCAACTCTCCCGTATCAAATAAAAGTATCTTTTAACTTCAGAAGGGCGAAACCGAATCTTGGAATAGCTTCTTTGGTATAAAAAAAATACACGGAAAGTATTTCACTTCTTTATTCTTTATAAATTGAGAATAATTTCCTAAACTACTCCAAAAACCTACTAAAGTCTTGATCAAATTCTTCCAGGGTTTTATAAACCGCTGAAGCCACAAGCCTTTGCAGGTGAGGAGGATAGGGACCAGAGCCACTCGGACACACACTGGCCGACACTAGAGCAAAAATCCCTCTCCCTGACTCCTGAATTGCCTTCAAAACCTGGACACGCACATCATCGAAGGGTTCTGGCTGTGACCTACTCCTCTCCCTTGGGCTTTGTTCAAACTGTGACACACTCCTCTTCTTGGGCCTTTGTTTAGACGGTGACCTACTCCTCTCCCTTGGTCTTTGCTCAAACTATGACCTACTCCTCTTCCTTGGGCTTTGTTCAGACTGTGACGCACTCCTCTCCCTTGGGCTTTGTTCAGACTGTGACACACTCCTCTCCCTTGGGCTTTGTTCAGACTGTGACACACTCCTCTCCCTTGGGCTTTGTTCAGACTGTGACACACTCCTCTCCCTTGGGCTTTGTTCAGACTGTGACACACTCCTCTCCCTTGGGCTTTGTTCAGACTGTGACACACTCATCTCCCTTGGGCTTTGTTCAGACTGTGACACACTCCTCTCCCTTGGGCTTTGTTCAGACTGTGACCTGCTCCTCTCCCTTGGGCTTTGTTCAGACTGTGACCTGCTCCTCTCCCTTGGGCTTTGTTCAGACTGTGACACACTCCTCTCCCTTGGGCTTTGTTCAGACTGTGACACACTCCTCTCCCTTGGGCTTTGTTCAGACTGTGACACACTCCTCTCCCTTGGGCTTTGTTCAGACTGTGACACACTCCTCTCCCTTGGGCTTTGTTCAGACTGTGACCTGCTCCTCTCCCTTGGGCTTTGTTCAGACTGTGACACACTCCTCTCCCTTGGGCTTTGTTCAGACTGTGACACACTCCTCTCCCTTGGGCTTTGTTCAGACTGTGACACACTCCTCTCCCTTGGGCTTTGTTCAGACTGTGACCTGCTCCTCTCCCTTGGGCTTTGTTCAGACTGTGACACACTCCTCTCCCTTGGGCTTTGTTCAGACTGTGACACACTCCTCTTCCTTGGGCTTTGTTCAGACTGTGACCTGCTCCTCTCCCTTGGCCTTTGTTCAGACGGTGACCTACTCCTCTCCCTTGGCCTTTGTTCAGACGGTGACCTACTCCTCTCCCTTGGGCTTTGTTCAGACTGTGACACACTCCTCTCCCTTGAGCTTTGTTCAGACTGTGACCTGCTCCTCTCCCTTGGGCTTTGTTCAGACTGTGACACACTCCTCTCCCTTGGGCTTTGTTCAGACTGTGACACACTCCTCCCCCTTGGACTTTGTTCAGACTGTGACCTGCTCCTCTCCCTTGGCCTTTGTTCAGACGGTGACCTGCTCCTCTCCCTTGGGCTTTGTTCAGACTGTGACACACTCCTCTCCCTTGGGCTTTGTTCAGACGGTGACCTACTCCTCTCCCTTGGCCTTTGTTCAGACGGTGACCTGCTCCTCTCCCTTGGGCTTTGTTCAGACTGTGACACACTCCTCTCCCTTGGGCTTTGTTCAGACTGTGACCTGCTCCTCTCCCTTGGCCTTTGTTCAGACGGTGACCTGCTCCTCTCCCTTGGGCTTTGTTCAGACTGTGACCTGCTCCTCTCCCTTGGGCTTTGTTCAGACTGTGACACACTCCTCTCCCTTGGGCTTTGTTCAGACGGTGACCTACTCCTCTCCCTTGGCCTTTGTTCAGACGGTGACCTACTCCTCTCCCTTGGCCTTTGTTCAGACGGTGACACACTCCTCTCCCTTGGGCTTTGTTCAGACGGTGACACACTCCTCTCCCTTGGGCTTTGTTCAGACTGTGACCTGCTCCTCTCCCTTGGCCTTTGTTCAGACGGTGACCTGCTCCTCTCCCTTGGCCTTTGTTCAGACTGTGACCTGCTCCTCTCCCTTGGGCTTTGTTCAGACGGTGACCTACTCCTCTTCCTTGGGCTTTGTTCAGACGGTGACCTACTCATCTCCCTTGGGCTTTGTTCAGACGGTGACCTACTCATCTCCCTTGGGCTTTGTTCAGACGGTGACCTACTCCTCTCCCTTGGGATTCGTTCAGACGGTGACCTACTCCTCTCCCTTGGCCTTTGTTCAGACGGTGACCTACTCCTCTCCCTTGGCCTTTGTTCAGACGGTGACCTACTCCTCTCCCTTGGCCTTTGTTCAGACGGTGACCTACTCCTCTCCCTTGGCCTTTGTTCAGACGGTGACCTACTCCTCTCCCTTGGGCTTCGTTCAGACGGTGACCTACTCCTCTCCCTTGGGCTTTGTTCAGACGGTGACCTACTCCTCTCCCTTGGTCTTTGTTCAGACGGTGACCTACTCCTCTTCCTTGGGCTTCGTTCAAACTGTGACCTACTCCTCTCCCTTGGGCTTTGTTCAGACTGTGACACACTCCTCTCCCTTGGACTTTGTTCAGACTGTGACCTGCTCCTCTCCCTTGGCCTTTGTTCAGACGGTGACCTGCTCCTCTCCCTTGGGCTTTGTTCAGACTGTGACACACTCCTCTCCCTTGGGCTTTGTTCAGACGGTGACCTACTCCTCTCCCTTGGCCTTTGTTCAGACGGTGACCTACTCCTCTCCCTTGGCCTTTGTTCAGACGGTGACCTGCTCCTCTCCCTTGGCCTTTGTTCAGACGGTGACCTACTCCTCTCCCTTGGTCTTTGCTCAAACTATGACCTACTCCCCTCCCTTGGGCTTTGTTCAGACTGTGACACACTCCTCTCCCTTGGGCTTTGTACAGACTGTGACACATTCCCCTCCCTTGGGCTTTGTTCAGACTGTGACCTGCTCCTCTCCCTTGGGCTTTGTTCAGACTGTGACACACTCCTCTCCCTTGGGCTTTGTTCAGACTGTGACACACTCCTCTTCCTTGGGCTTTGTTCAGACTGTGACACACTCCTCTTCCTTGGGCTTTGTTCAGACTGTGACCTGCTCCTCTCCCTTGGGCTTTGTTCAGACTGTGACCTGCTCCTCTCCCTTGGGCTTTGTTCAGACTGTGACACACTCCTCTCCCTTGGGCTTTGTTCAGACTGTGACACACTCCTCTCCCTTGGGCTTTGTTCAGACTGTGACACACTCCTCTCCCTTGGGCTTTGTTCAGACTGTGACACACTCCTCTCCCTTGGGCTTTGTTCAGACTGTGACCTGCTCCTCTCCCTTGGGCTTTGTTCAGACTGTGACACACTCCTCTCCCTTGGGCTTTGTTCAGACTGTGACACACTCCTCTCCCTTGGGCTTTGTTCAGACTGTGACACACTCCTCTCCCTTGGGCTTTGTTCAGACTGTGACCTGCTCCTCTCCCTTGGGCTTTGTTCAGACTGTGACACACTCCTCTCCCTTGGGTTTTGTTCAGACTGTGACACACTCCTCTCCCTTGGGCTTTGTTCAGACTGTGACCTGCTCCTCTCCCTTGGGCTTTGTTCAGACGGTGACCTACTCCTCTCCCTTGGGCTTTGTTCAGACGGTGACCTACTCCTCTCCCTTGGGCTTTGTTCAGACTGTGACACACTCCTCTCCCTTGGGCTTTGTTCAGACTGTGACACACTCCTCTCCCTTGGGCTTTGTTCAGACTGTGACACACTCCTCTCCCTTGGGCTTTGTACAGACTGTGACACATTCCCCTCCCTTGGGCTTTGTTCAGACTGTGACCTGCTCCTCTCCCTTGGGCTTTGTTCAGACTGTGACACACTCCTCTCCCTTGGGCTTTGTTCAGACTGTGACACACTCCTCTTCCTTGGGCTTTGTTCAGACTGTGACACACTCCTCTTCCTTGGGCTTTGTTCAGACTGACCTGCTCCTCTCCCTTGGGCTTTGTTCAGACTGTGACCTGCTCCTCTCCCTTGGGCTTTGTTCAGACTGTGACACACTCCTCTCCCTTGGGCTTTGTTCAGACTGTGACACACTCCTCTCCCTTGGGCTTTGTTCAGACTGTGACACACTCCTCTCCCTTGGGCTTTGTTCAGACTGTGACACACTCCTCTCCCTTGGGCTTTGTTCAGACTGTGACCTGCTCCTCTCCCTTGGGCTTTGTTCAGACTGTGACACACTCCTCTCCCTTGGGCTTTGTTCAGACTGTGACACACTCCTCTCCCTTGGGCTTTGTTCAGACTGTGACACACTCCTCTCCCTTGGGCTTTGTTCAGACTGTGACCTGCTCCTCTCCCTTGGGCTTTGTTCAGACTGTGACACACTCCTCTCCCTTGGGTTTTGTTCAGACTGTGACACACTCCTCTTCCTTGGGCTTTGTTCAGACTGTGACCTGCTCCTCTCCCTTGGCCTTTGTTCAGACGGTGACCTACTCCTCTCCCTTGGCCTTTGTTCAGACGGTGACCTACTCCTCTCCCTTGGGCTTTGTTCAGACTGTGACACACTCCTCTCCCTTGGGCTTTGTTCAGACTGTGACCTGCTCCTCTCCCTTGGGCTTTGTTCAGACTGTGACCTGCTCCTCTCCCTTGGGCTTTGTTCAGACTGTGACACACTCCTCTCCCTTGGACTTTGTTCAGACTGTGACCTGCTCCTCTCCCTTGGCCTTTGTTCAGACGGTGACCTGCTCCTCTCCCTTGGGCTTTGTTCAGACTGTGACACACTCCTCTCCCTTGGGCTTTGTTCAGACGGTGACCTACTCCTCTCCCTTGGCCTTTGTTCAGACGGTGACCTGCTCCTCTCCCTTGGGCTTTGTTCAGACTGTGACACACTCCTCTCCCTTGGGCTTTGTTCAGACTGTGACCTGCTCCTCTCCCTTGGCCTTTGTTCAGACGGTGACCTGCTCCTCTCCCTTGGCCTTTGTTCAGACTGTGACCTGCTCCTCTCCCTTGGGCTTTGTTCAGACTGTGACACACTCCTCTCCCTTGGGCTTTGTTCAGACGGTGACCTACTCCTCTCCCTTGGCCTTTGTTCAGACGGTGACCTACTCCTCTCCCTTGGCCTTTGTTCAGACGGTGACACACTCCTCTCCCTTGGGCTTTGTTCAGACGGTGACACACTCCTCTCCCTTGGGCTTTGTTCAGACTGTGACCTGCTCCTCTCCCTTGGCCTTTGTTCAGACGGTGACCTGCTCCTCTCCCTTGGGCTTTGTTCAGACTGTGACCTGCTCCTCTCCCTTGGGCTTTGTTCAGACGGTGACCTACTCCTCTTCCTTGGGCTTTGTTCAGACGGTGACCTACTAATCTCCCTTGGGCTTTGTTCAGACGGTGACCTACTCCTCTCCCTTGGGCTTTGTTCAGACGGTGACCTACTCCTCTCCCTTGGGCTTTGTTCAGACGGTGACCTACTCCTCTCCCTTGGGCTTTGTTCAGACGGTGACCTACTCCTCTCCCTTGGGATTCGTTCAGACTGTGACCTACTCCTCTCCCTTGGCCTTTGTTCAGACGGTGACCTACTCCTCTCCCTTGGCCTTTGTTCAGACGGTGACCTACTCCTCTCCCTTGGCCTTTGTTCAGACGGTGACCTACTCCTCTCCCTTGGCCTTTGTTCAGACGGTGACCTACTCCTCTCCCTTGGCCTTTGTTCAGACGGTGACCTACTCCTCTCCCTTGGGCTTCGTTCAGACGGTGACCTACTCCTCTCCCTTGGGCTTTGTTCAGACGGTGACCTACTCCTCTCCCTTGGTCTTTGTTCAGACGGTGACCTACTCCTCTTCCTTGGGCTTCGTTCAAACTGTGACCTACTCCTCTCCCTTGGGCTTTGTTCAGACTGTGACACACTCCTCTCCCTTGGACTTTGTTCAGACTGTGACCTGCTCCTCTCCCTTGGCCTTTGTTCAGACGGTGACCTGCTCCTCTCCCTTGGGCTTTGTTCAGACTGTGACCTACTCCTCTCCCTTGGGCTTTGTTCAGACGGTGACCTACTCCTCTCCCTTGGCCTTTGTTCAGACGGTGACCTACTCCTCTCCCTTGGCCTTTGTTCAGACGGTGACCTACTCCTCTCCCTTGGCCTTTGTTCAGACGGTGACCTACTCCTCTCCCTTGGGCTTCGTTCAGACGGTGACCTACTCCTCTCCCTTGGGCTTTGTTCAGACTGTGACACACTCCTCTCCCTTGGACTTTGTTCAGACTGTGACCTGCTCCTCTCCCTTGGCCTTTGTTCAGACGGTGACCTGCTCCTCTCCCTTGGGCTTTGTTCAGACTGTGACACACTCCTCTCCCTTGGGCTTTGTTCAGACGGTGACCTACTCCTCTCCCTTGGCCTTTGTTCAGACGGTGACCTACTCCTCTCCCTTGGCCTTTGTTCAGACGGTGACCTACTCCTCTCCCTTGGCCTTTGTTCAGACGGTGACCTACTCCTCTCCCTTGGGCTTCGTTCAGACGGTGACCTGCTCCTCTCCCTTGGGCTTTGTTCAGACTGTGACACACTCCTCTCCCTTGGGCTTTGTTCAGACTGTGACCTACTCCTCTCCCTTGGCCTTTGTTCAGACGGTGACCTACTCCTCTCCCTTGGCCTTTGTTCAGACGGTGACCTACTCCTCTCCCTTGGCCTTTGTTCAGACGGTGACCTACTCCTCTCCCTTGGGCTTCGTTCAGACGGTGACCTACTCCTCTCCCTTGGGCTTTGTTCAGACGGTGACCTACTCCTCTTCCTTGGGCTTCGTTCAGACTGTGACCTACTCCTCTCCCTTGGGCTTTGTTCAGACGGTGACCTACTCCTCTCCCTTGGGCTTCGTTCAGACGGTGACCTACTCCTCTTCCTTGGGCTTCGTTCAGACTGTGACCTACTCCTCTCCCTTGGTCTTTGTTCAGACTGTGACACACTCCTCTTCCTTGGGCTTTGTTCAGACAGTAACCTACACCTCTTCCTTGGCCTTTGTTCAGAATTAATGACCTCTATTAGCGAAATCGGTGGGGGCGTTGGCGAAAGTGTGGATGAGGGTGAAGGGCCTGGGGTGCTGGATCTTGTGTGTGAGGTCGGTGGTGATTGAGCCAATACAGTTGCTTGTGAAGGCACTGGGGGTGAATCAGCCACGGAGTATGTCTGAGAGAGGGGCTTCGGAGGAACTGCTGAGTATATTCTTGGCTGGAGAGTTCCCTAATGAAATGGTAAATAAAAAGTCAATATACATATACATATACACTGTAACAAGCATTCACAATCGATGTTCTTGGATTAGAAATTTCAAATATTAATTTACGTGTGTTAATTACTGTGAGCATTCGATAACTATACTTATCTTCCCTTTTAGCAAGAAAAAATGTCAGAAATCCTATACTCACATGGAAAGGTACAGTCTGGGTCAATACAGTGGGATGGATGTTGCCAGCATCCTTGATCAAGGAAAGAGTCATACAGTTTCCACTTGGGCCGGTAGCCTCCTGAGGGTCCACTTGGCGTTGCTTGTGTTTTACTTAGCTCTTGGGAGAAGCATGTTCTTAAGTTATTGCATTTTGACCGCACTTGATCTGAAAGATAATAAACATATTGCTCGCATTATTATTAATTTTGTTTAGCTTAAAACACACTTTTCCTATATCTAAATACTCTCTAATGGAAACACCCCCAGCAAACATTGTCTCCTCGATATATTCGGCAGATAAGATAAAAAGGTTCTGGTCGAAATTAATGAAATGCACAGTGTATATGTTCGGACTTCGTCTGTTTTGGTAGTAACGTATGCACTTTATCATTCTCTACACGATACCAGATGTGCACGAGACTGAGAAGGAACTTTAAATACAAAATAATATACTGTCCTTGTAAGCTATCAGGGCCTTCCTAAAAAATAAATCTACACAGCATTGAAGTTTTTAAAGGTAATGAGTGCCTAACCTTGTATATAATGATTAATAAAATAAAGAAGCTTACCTGCTGTGACATTTGCCAGTTCTTTAAAATTTTGTCGGAGTCTCAGTGATGGTATTATATGCCTTCGTCTTTAGGCCTTTCTTGACGTACGTGGCATCGCTGTGGTCCCAGATATATCGATGCTGCCACATATTTTCAATCAGAAACCTTTCTGAAAGACGCGACCAGGCAGGTGAAGCTATAGGCCTCTCAATATACAAAATAAATTTTCGCTGCGGTCCACTGTCGAGTTGGGGACGGGGGAACATGGCTCACAAATGTAAACAAACCGACGAGGATCGAGTTGCCTTGCATTATTAATAATATAATTACAAGAAGAGGATTTGCCAATTCCTTTTATATTATAATCACTTCAGATTGTCTTTTCAAATTGTTTCATAATGTAAATAGATTTATTCGACATTACTCTAGTGATTAGCAATTGTAGCTTGTGATTTGAAAAAAGAGCCAGTGCAAAAGTTGACAGAAAAACAATATTTGTCGTATGACGGGGAAATATCGCATTCAGGCAAGATGCCAGAGGTAGTGAAAATGTGAAAACAAAAAACAGACACTTAAAAGATCCACGCAAACTTTGCAATCGTGACAGTCTCCTGAAATATATTAGAGATTTGCTTGACAGCGACACACGCAACATCGATGTAACTTTTGAACGCTTTTATATTACGTCTTTCTGTCTGATTCCTCGCGGGCGGTGACTTGTGTCCGATTGCCCAGCCATTTTTTTTTTTAACTACAAAAAACATCGCCTTATTAGGGGAAAGGCTAGATCAGCAGCAACTCGAGGAGGTGTCATGGCGTCTGATTTTGATGACGTCACAAAAGTTGATATTCTATTTTCGGAAAAAAAAAACACACGGGGCTTCATTATTCATTTTGGTGTTTTCAATTTTCAAAAAGGATAAAAAATAATGATTTTAATGGTTATATTTTTCATTGAGCAGTCATCGAAATAGCCATGTGGATGAGAAGCGTGGTCGATTATGTTTATGCATGAATGATTTTCAAGTGCAATTGCTTGCAGTGGGAGTCAAACCGAAAGCCCTGTATTTTTTACTCAGCTTGAAGGAATTATTAAGTTATTAAGTATACCTACTTTTATTACTACCTCCATGGACTCAATGAATAAATGAAAGGTATTTTATTTAATGTGTAGGATGCCAGGCCGGGCTATCAGTATCAGTTTCAATGGCATTTCAGGCGTTTTTGACTTCATAAAGTCTTGTTGGCCTTGAGTGATTTTTTTTCCAAAAGATACAATCATAATTTGTGTGACATGAAAATCAGATGATTAAATATAACCACTGAAATCATTATTTTCCACACTTTTTGAAAGCTGAAAAGACCAAAATGAATAATAAACCCCATTCGCTCTTTCCAAAAATAGAATAGCAACAGCAACTTTTGTGACGTCATCAAAATCAGACGCCATGGCACCTCCTCGAGTTGCTATTGAACTAGCCTTTCCCGCCCTAGGAGACCGCACATGCCTCTCGCTTGAAGAACATTGCGCATAGTCTGTCGTTTCAGCAACATGGAACGCAAGGACTTCTTCCCTGTTTCACCATAGTTTCGTGTTTCATGGCGTATATTTTTAAAATTAAGAAGCATGGCAACCGACTCACAGATTCAAATATTATAACCAGTTTATTTGTTTTTTTTGGTAATGGAAAATGAATTTTGTGATTATTAACTCTAAATGCTTTATATAAAATCTAATATAACTTTTGTTGACTTTATGCGTAGTGATAAAATCTCAAAGCGAATTACAGACAATAATTAGAAATTGCACTCTGGAAAGCCCGGAGATTCCCGAGGAAATAGACGCTCTCGCTGGCTCCCTTTGCCCCAGATTTGGCACCAAAGTGATGCGATTTTTGTCCAGATAGGCGCGCTTGCACTCAGCCCTGCGCGCACAAGACCAGTTGAACCAAGGTCTATCTAAGAACTTAAATAGACCTTGAGTTGAACCGCGTCTCCACCGACTTTCTAACCCTAACTTAATAGTTCACGAGCTTCATATTCATAAAAAACATTCTGAATAGTATGTAATGAATTTCGCTGACCCAATTTCGCACTAAATGGCAGAAGATGGCAGTGAAGACAAGGAGGTGGAATCGGCAGTATCAAGACAGTGTGCCCATAGAGGCGAGGTTGTGCTCGTGTGCGTACAATAAAAGCGACCTTACATGTAATTGTTGCTCTTCAAGACTGCCCTCGTACTCAGCATATCTGAACGCTGAGTTTTCACACATAACACATAACACCGAGAGTTTCCACACATAACACATAACACCGAGAGTTTTCACGCATAACACATAACACCGAGAGTTTTCACACAGAACAACAGTTGATAGATGACTGCGAGTTCTCCAGTGTTTTTGTCACGCGTACATACGGTACTGACAGATTTTTAAAAGCTAATTTTACCTTTTTATCGATTCATTTAGTTATGTTTTTTGCTTAATTAACAGTGAACATTATAACCTCTCCGATCATGATAAAAATGCGGTATTGCATTAATTAACAGTAATTTGATGTCTTGCGTTTTTTCTTTAGTTTTTTTTAAGGTTTCTTGCTTTTGTGATTAATTTGTAGTGTTCTATTATTTCCAGCATAATACTGTGATGGCATTTCTTGTGTTTTAATGCGTTAAGCCACATACATCTTTCCTTATAAGCAAAAACTTTTTTGTAGAGTTTATCTTTATATATGTTAGTATAACTATCTTTTACACCATTTCATTTCGTTTTGTTTAATGTGCAACTTACTTTTGTTTTACTGTGCTTCTTCTATTAATTGTTCTGATGTATCTTTCGCAAAATGACACTGTATCCGCAAAAACGTCTTTATTGTGATTTATGTTTCTGTGGACTGTGAATAATGAATATAAAAACCGTGTTTTATTTGAAGCTTTTCTGTCATTACGTTACTGTTTAGCTTCATTTTTGTACAGTATGAAATTTGTGGTCAATAAGCATATTTCTCTCTATCTTTGTATCTCTCTGTCTATATACCTTTATATCTATCGCTATATCTATCTATCTATATCTTTGTATCTATCTTTGTATCTATCTATTTATTTATCTTTGTATCTATCTTTGTATCTATCTTTGTATCTATCTATTTATCTATTTTTGTATCTATCTGATTTCCTCCGCTAAATCTATCTATCTATCTTTGTATCTATCTGATTTCCTCCGCTAAATCTATCTATCTATCTTTGTATCTATCTGATTTCCTCCGCTAAAGCTATCTATCTATCTTTGTATCTATCTACCCATCTATCTTTGTATCTATTTATCTATCTTTGTACCTATCTATCTATCTATCTTTGTATATATCGGTCTACCTATCTATCTTTGTATCTATCTATCCATCTATCTTTGTATCAATATATCTATCTTTGTATCTATCTATCTCTGTCTCTAATTATCTCTGTATCTATCTATCTATCTAGAAAATGAAATAGAGAGCTAAGCAGACAGACAGCAATGGTAGATAGATAGAGGGACAGACCAAAAGGCAAAGAAAGAGACAGATGAACAGACAAAAGACAGACAGACAGACAGGAAATGGATAGCTAGATTGACAGACAGACGAAAAAAAACATGGCTAGATAGACAAACATACAAGAGACACAGAACGAGACAAACAAACAGACAGAAAGCTAAACAGACAGCCCTCCCAAGGGGAAAGCCAACCAGACAAAAAAATAGAAACAAAACGACAAGACAAGACCAGACACACGAAACAGACAACGGAAAAAAAGAGAGGAGACGGGGATAGGGGTGAGGAGGGAAGGAGGGAGGGGTAGGGAGGGGGGGATCCGGACCAAACTTGGGGTGGGGGTAGGGACGAGGAGGGAGAGAGGGACGGGTAGGGGGGGGGGGTATCCGGACCAAACTTGGGGTGAGGAGGGAGGGAGGGGTAGGGGTAGGGAGGGGGGGATCCGGACCAAACTTGGGGTGGGGACGAGGAGGGAGGGAGGGAGGGGTAGGGGGGGAGGGGGGATCCGGACCAAACTTGGGGTAGGGACAAGGAGGGAGGGAGGGGGAGGGATAGGGGTAGGGGGGCGGGTGAGGAGGGAGGGAGGGGTAGGGGTAAGGAGGGGGGATCCGGACCAAACTTGGGGTAGGGACGAGGAGAGAGAGAGGGGGAAGGGAGGTGTAGGAGGGGAGAATCCGGACCAAACTTGGGGTAGGGACGAGGAGGGAGGGAGAGAGGGAGGGGTAGGGGGGTGGGGGATCCGGACCAAACTTGGGACGCTCCGCATTAAAAACGGGTCGAGCCAATGCGACGCTGACAAAACTCATTTAAGAGCATCCGGCAATTGTTTTCCCTTGACTGCGTGGCCATCCGCTGGAACACGAAGGGAGAGGGAGAGGGAGAGGGAAGGAGAGAGGGTGGAGAGGGAGAGGAAAGGAGAGTGGGAGAAGGAGAGGGAGAGGGAAGGAGAGAGGGAGAGGGAAGGAGAGTGGAAGAGGGAGAGGGAAGGAAAGTGGGAGAGGGAGAGGGAGAGGGAAGGAGAGAGGGAAGGAGAGGGAAGGAGAGAGGGTGAGGGAGAGGGAAGGAGAGTGGGAGAAGGAGAGGGAGAGGGAGAGGGAAAGTGGGAGAGGGAGAGGGAAAGTGGGAGAGGGAGAGGGAAAGAGAGTGGGAGAGGGAGAGAGAAGAAGAGTGGGAGAAGGAAAGGGAGAGGGAAGGAGAGTGGGAGAGGGAGAGGGAAGGAGCGTGGGGGAGGGAGAGGGAAGGGAAGTGGGAGAGGGAGAGGGAAGGAGAGTGGTAGTGGGAGAGGGAGAGGGAGAGGGAAGAAGGAGAGTTGGAGAGGGAAAGGGAAGGAGAGTGGGAGAGTGAAAGGGAGAGGGAAGGAGAGAGGGAGTGGGAGCGGGAGAGGGAAAGAGAGTGGGACAGGGAGAAGGAGAGGGAAGGAGAGAGGGAGAGGGAGAGGGAAGGAGAGTGGGAGATTGAAAGGGAGAAGGAAAGAGAGTGGGAGAGGGAGAGGGAAGGAGAGTGGGAGAGTGAAAGGGAGAGGGAAAGAGAGTGGGAGAGGGAGAGGGAAGGAGAGTGGGAGTGGGAAAGGGAAGGAGAGTGGGAGAGGGAGAGGGAAGGAGGGTGGGAGAGGGAGAGTGGGAGAAGGAGAGGGAGAGGGAAGGAGAGGGAGAGGGAAGGAGAGTGGGAGAGGGAGAGGGAAGGAGCGTGGGGGAGGGAGAGGGAAGGAGAGTGGGAGAGGGAGAGGGAAGGAGAGTGGGAGAGGAAGAGGGGGAGAGTGTGGATGAATGGGAAAGAGAGAAGGTGGATGAGAGGGAGAGGGAAAAGGTGAGGGAGAGGGAGAGGGAAAGACAGACGTAGAGGGAGAGGGAGAGGGAAAGGGGGGAGGAGTGGGAGAGGGAGAGGGTAGAAGAGAGGGAGAAGCAGAGAGGAATCGGAGAGATATCGGGAGGGAGAGGGGGAGGGAGGAAGAGAGGGAAAGGAAAGGAGAAGGAAAGAGAAATGGAGAGTGAGAGGAAGAGGGAAAGGGAGAATGAATGGAGAAGGAGAGGGAGAGGAAGGAAGAGGGGGGGAGTGGAGGAGAGGGACAAGGAGAGGGTAATAGAGAAGGAAAGAGAGGGTGAAAGGGAGAGGAAGGAAGAAAGGAAGAATTAGAAGGAGGAGGAGAAGAGGGAGGAGGAGGAGAGAGAGAAGAAAGAAAGGGAGAGAGAAAAGGAACGTAAGGAGATGGGGAAGGAAGAGGGATATGAAGAGGAGGGAGATGGGAGAGGAGGAGGGAGAGGGAAATGGGAAAGAGGGAGGGAGAAAGGAAAATGGAGGATAATAATAATAATAATAATAATAATAATAATAATAATAATAATAATAATAATAATATAAATAATAGTAATAATAATAATAATGATAGTAATGATAATAATAATAATAATAATGATAATAATAATAATAATAATAATAATAATAATAATAACAATAATAATAATAATAATGATAATAACAATAATAATAATAATTATAATATGGATAATAATTATAATTACAATAATAATAATTACAATAATAATAATAATGATAATAATAACAACAACAACAACAACAATAATAATAATAATAATAATAATAATAATAATAATAATAATAATAATAATAATAATAATAATAATAATAATAATAATAATAATACAATAATAATAATAAGATAGACAGAGAGAGAGATAATAAAATAAACAGATAGAGAGAGATCCACAAAACGAACTCAGAGCGCAGGAACTCCGCCTCCACCGACCCCAAACACGGTAATCCAGCGCAACGAACAATACGTCACACATGTCCCGCGACACAAAACGTTTGCTCGCATCAAACGTTTCCTGCGCCGAATCGCCTTATCGCTTTAAGCCCCGCCCCCTTTGAAGACTATTGTTATCGCTCGTCATTCTACTGACCGGAACGTATACATTGTGGAGGTCTTTGGTTTTTGGCGA
>NC_091551.1:7509112-7512435 GCF_042767895.1 Penaeus vannamei
CAAACAAATAAATAAACGTAAACAAACAAGCACATGAATAAACGTAAGCAAACTAACAAATAAATAAATGTAAACAAACAAACAGTAAATAAATGAAATCAAAAAAATAAAATAAAATAAACGTAATCAAGCAAACAAATAAATGAGAGTAAACAAACAAATAAATAAACGTAAGCAAACAAACACATAAATAAATGTAAGCAAACAAACAAACAAATGAATAAATACAAAACAAACGCACAACCAAACAAACACACACAACCACACAAAACCAAACAAACCGAAAAAAAGGAATAAATGAATAAAAAATCACTTGGGATTTCAATTCATTCGAACAAGTTTGCATTTGCTTGGGTTAGTCTCTGCAACACTTCACTTCAGTTCAACACTTCAACGACACTTAAAAGACTGTGGATTAAGATTAATTGTAATGGGGTTAATAGTGATGTTAATGAAAATGTTTAAATAAAATAAAAATGAAATGAAAGAAAATAAAATGTTTTCGAATAACAAAATCCTCTTCTAACAGAAATTATTAAAGCGATATCGACTTTAATAATGATAAGTGATAAGCAACATTAATACTTATAATGTTCAATATACCGTAATTATGCATTTCAAAATGACGTTTAAGGATGACAAAAAACATTACCCAAAACAGCAAACATTATATAAAAAAAATTAAGATAAAATTAAGTTAATTTTCATCAACAATGCTTCTCGACTTCTCACCTCTCTCTCTCTTCGTATCATTTATTACGCCTTTCCTGTGCCCTCTTATTCCCCTCCGGATAATCACCCTCTTTGCCTCTGCTTTATCCGCCTATTCTCTTCCCCCGTTATCTTCTTTTGCCGAATATATGTTCTTACAGTAAAGGAATTAGAGGAGATTATTAATGAAGGACGTACGAAGGAGATGGATAAAGAAAGGATTTGGGGAGAAAGAGGGAGATAATGATAAAAGGGAAGGTGATATTCGAAACATTTGATAAAGAGTGGAAGAGGGGAAATCGGGAAATAAAATTAAGGTTCTTTAATTCTTGATTGCTTGTTTATTCAGTTGATTGTGAGTGAACATGTAGTGACGCACAAACAACACAGGTGCTAAAATAATATTTTTTATACTGATGCTAAAACTACAAATAATACTGATATTGATACTAACAATACGATTACTAATACTAGTGCTAATTATAAAATTACTACTCTTACTACTACAAATAAAAATGCTAATATTAGTAATGATAATGTTAATAATGATAATAATAATGATCATAATAATACGAATGCTATTATTAACATTAATGCTAATGTTAATACTATTATCAATACTGCCAACAATACTAATGCTAATACTAATGCTACAACAACAACACTAACAACATCATCAACAACAAAAACAACTAGTATTGCTACTACTGCTACTATTACTACCAATACAAATACTAATAAAAGTACTAATACTCATGCTTATGCAAATACTAATACTACTAAGTATACCAGTGTTTATACTAATACTAATTGCAATACCTATGCTGTCTAAAACGGATATTAATACTAATACTAATATTAATACTGATACTGATACTAAGACCAACACTAATGCTAATACTAATGTTACTACTGATACTAATAATATTACTAATACTGACAGTAACGACAAATAAAACACACAAGTAATAATAATAACATTAAGTGGAACAATTAAAGTGAGTCATCTTAGTGAATATTCCTTTTGCTTACCTGTCAGTCAATCAATCAATCAATCCGTCTGTCTATTTGTCTCTGTGTCTGTCTGTCTATCTAATTGTCTCTGTCTCTGTCTGTCTATTTGTCTCTGTCTCTGTCTGTCTATTTGTCTCTGTCTCTGTCTGTCTATTTGTCTCTGTCTCTGTCTGTCTATTTGTCTCTGTCTCTGTCTGTCTATTTGTCTCTGTCTCTGTCTGTCTATTTGTCTCTGTCTCTGTCTGTCTATTTGTCTCTGTCTCTGTCTGTCTATTTGTCTCTGTCTCTGTCTGTCTATTTGTCTCTGTCTGTCTGTCTATTTGTCTTTGTCTTTCTGTCTATTTGTCTCTGTCTGTCTGTCTATTTGTCTCTGTCTTTCTGTCTATTTGTCTCTGTCTGTCTATTTGTCTCTGTCTCTGTCTGTCTATTTGTCTCTGTCTCTGTCTGTCTGTCTATTTGTCTCTGTCTGTCTGTTTGTCTCTGTCTGTCTATTTGTCTCTGTCTGTCTATTTGTCTCTATCTATCTGTCTATTTGTCTCTGTCTATGTCTGTCTTTCTCTCTCTCTCTCCCTATCTACCTACTTCCACACACACCTGCACAGAGAGCCAGCGAGACCGAGATCCCCGGCGCCAGTTCCAGGGTGGAGTCCTCAGCCCGCGCGCCATATCCCAGCGCCTAGGCCACAAATTTCCCTCTCCGACACGCCCCTCCCCCCGCCCCTCTCCCCCTCCTTCCCCCCCTTGCCCAGACCGCCCATCACTCCACGAGGTCGAAGCCGCCCCCCCCTTCCCCTCAGCCCTTGCCGGAGCAAACGCCCACTTTAAATTCCCTTTGGCCTCACGAAAATATACAATGTCGAATAGGCATATAAATCCCGGGCTAACAAGACGCGTAAAACATAAGAGCATCTCGGGCCGGCGTCGGAAGAGGTGTTGGACGCGCATCAAGGGTGTCGGATTCCCCTTCGCTCCGCTCCCGATCCTCCTGAGGCAAGGAAGCGCGCTTGCTATTAAGGAGCTTCTCTTGTTGGGGAGAGGAGAGAGAGAGAGAGAGAGAGAGAGAGGAGAGAGAGAGGCGGGGAGAGGCGGGGAGAGGCGCCCCGAGGTCATCGCTCGAGGGAGGAGAGGGGAGAGAAGCTGGAGGAAGCGGAGAGGAAGAGATAATGAACAAAAGAAGGCGAGGGAGAGAATGCGTGGAAGGTATAATGGATAAGGTGTAAGGCGCGAGGAGGAGGGAAGGAGGAAATGCAGAAGTGATGTAATGAGAAAGGCGAGTGATGCTTGATAGACGAGAAATACTTGTGCAGGAAAAGCTCAGGCACGCACACACACACACACACACACACACACACACACACAACACACACACACACACACACACACACACACACACACACACACACACAAACACACACACACACACACACACACACACACACATACACACACACACACACACACATACAGTAATAAAGAAAAAAAAACAAAAAAGACATTAAATGCGTGTATGTAGAAGAAAATCATGAATGTAAATCGATAAAGAAAAGAACAAAAAAGGGAAAGAAAGGGTCAAGAAAAGAATAAATGAAAAGAAAACA
>NC_091551.1:7512935-7515435 GCF_042767895.1 Penaeus vannamei
GGAGAAAAAAAGAACACACAAAATATTCTTCAGAACTTGGAGGACAACTGGCACGAAGCAAATCCTACGAAGAAGAAGAAGAAAAGTAAGAAAGAAGAAGAAGAAAAAAAAAAGAAAAAAAGAAAGAGAGAGAGAGAAAGAGAGAGTCGATTCCGTTAATGGAAAAACTCAACGACTGGATAAAGACCAAAAGACCAAAAGACCAAAGACGAAAGGAAGATACAAAAGCAAATCAAGTAGGCTGTGACGGGACCATTAGTTACTAACAATGAAGACATTTAAGGGAGGGGGGGGGGGAGGAGGCTATAAAGGCTCTTTAGGGGCTATTATCAATGGGCTGGACTATATAAGGGAGGAGGCTAGCAAGTGGGTCTGGGAATGCTGGGCGTTTGTGTATCGAAATGTAGTGGTATATGTGTGTACACACACGCATCCATCCATCCAGACAGAGAGATAGATGGATAGATAGAGAGAGAGAGGGAAAGAGAGAGAGAGAGAGAGAGAGAGAGAGAGAGAGAGAGAGAGAGAGAGAGAGAGAGAGAGAAAGAAAGAAAGAAAGAAAGAAAGAAAGAAAGAAAGAAAGAGAGAGAGAGAGAGAGAGAGAGAGAGAGAGAGAGAGAGAGAGAGAGAGAGAGAGAGAGAGAGAGACTGAGAGAGAGATAGACAGACAGAGAGGCGAAGAGAGAGAGAGAGAAAGAGAGAGAATGAATGAGTAAGAGTAAGAGAGAGAGATAGAGAGAACGAGTGAGTAAGAGAGATAGAGAGAAAGAGTGAGTAAGAGAGAGAGAGAGAGAGAGAGAGAGAGAGAGAGAGAGACAGAGAGAGAGAGAGAGAGAGAGAGAGAGAGAGAGAGAGAGAGAGAGAGAGAGAGAGAGAGAGAGAGAGAGAGAGAGAGAGACAGACAGAAAGAGAGAGAGACAATGAGTGAGTAAGAGCGAGTAAGAGAGAGAGATAGAGAGAGAAAGAGTGAGTAAGAGAGAGACAGAGAGAATGAGTGACTTAGAGAGAGATAGAAGCTAGACATACAGACAGACAAACAAACAAACACACTCGTATCCCACAAGACATACGCATCTGCTACCCACGTCTTCTCGCGCATGTGCAGACGACTCGCCTCCTCCATCTTAAACTCTTTATCTCTTCATTTCTCTCGTTTTTTCCCTTCTTTACCTCCCCCTATACTCCACTCTTCCCTCCTTTCATGTCTCCCTCATTTTCTCTTTCTTCCCTGCTTCCTCTTTGTCTCCTTCCTCCGTTTCTCTCTTTTTTGATGTTCATTCTTTGCCCCGCTCTCATTCTCTTTCCTTTTTCGTTGCTAAACATTTCTCTATCTTCTTTTCTATGCTTTCTTTTCGTCTTTCATCTTTCGCTCTCTCGCGTTTTACTTTCTCTCCTCTCCTTCCCCTCCATTTCGTTTTTTGTTTATCTTCGTCTCTGTGACAGAAATCAACGTTCTCTTGATTTATTTATTCTTATTTTCATTTTCTGTTTTTTCGTATCTCGCATTCTTCTCCAGCTTCCCTCATTCCTTATCTCTCGCTCGCATCTCCTGAGGAAAGGAGGAATCTATCTCACTTTGCGGTACCTTCCCTTCCCTCTACCTCCACCCCCTCTTCCCTCCATCCTCCCTTCCCTCTACCTCCACTTCCCTCCGCCTTCCCTCTCCTCTACCTCCACCTCCCTCTGTCCTTCCTTCCCTCTTCCTCCTCTCTCCCTCTGCCATTCCCTCTGTCCTTCCTCCCCCCACTTCCCCTCTCCTCCACCCTCTCTTCCCTCCCTTCCTCCCTTCCTCTCATCCTCTCCCCTTCCCTACCCCCTTCCTCCCCCTCCCCTCCCCACCCCTTCCTCCCCTCCCCTCCTCCACCCTCTCTCTTCCCTCTTCCTTCCCTCCCTTCCTCACCCTGCCCTCCCCTCTCCCTTCCCTCCGACCATCCCTCCCCTCCCTACCTCCCTCCCCTCCCCCTTCCCCCCTCCCTTCCTTCCCTCCTTCCCTTCCTGTCCCTCAATCGCCATCCTATTTACGGTCCTATTTCTCGTGGCGCTGGTCGTCCTCCTTCCTAATTCTTCGCTTTGTCTTCTTCCCCTTCGTCGACGAGGTTTCTTTGCCTCTTGTTCTGCCGTTAATTGTTTTTCCTGTGTCTTCGTTTCTCTGCCTGTCTGTCTGTCTGTGTATCCGGCCATGTCTTTGGCTCTGGCTCTGCTTCTGTCTGTCTGTCATTCTCTCTCTCTCTCTCTTTCTCTCTCTCTCTCTTTATCCCTCTCTCTCCTTCTATCATCTCATTTCCTTCTCTCTCTCTCTCTCTTTCCTTCTATCCTCTCATTTCCTTCTCTCTCTCTCTCTCTCTCTCTCTCTCTCTCTCTCTCTCTCTCTCTCCTTCTCTGTCTTTTTCTTTCTCTCTCTCTCTCTCTCTCTCTCTCTCTCTCTCTCTCTCTCTCTCTCTCTCTCTCTCTCTCTCTCTCTCTCTCTCTCTCTCTCTTCTTCTATCCTCTCATTTCCTTC
>NC_091551.1:7520435-7522935 GCF_042767895.1 Penaeus vannamei
TATATATATATATATATATATATATATATATATATATATATATGTGGACATGTACATGTATAAGTATGTATATGTATATATACACACACGCACACACACACACACTCAGACACACACACGCACAGACACATATATATATTTATTTATATATATATATATATATATATATATATATATATATATACTTATATATATATATATATACTGCAGATGCTAAGATCTTTTATTTTCGTAGAGATTTGCCAGTTCTGAGGAAAATACAAGCAGACAATTAGAACACTTTATTTGAATTTATATTTAAATTAGAAGTTATTTATTGATGTTCACTTATTTCACATTCAGTTTTCATATATGTAGTAATATAATAATATAAATGAAAATAATACACAATGTTCGTTTATGATCATTATTGTTGTTGTTGACAGTATCATTATCATCATGATTTTAGCAATTGTTACTCTTATTACCATCACTATTGTTGAGAATATTATTTTAATGACTATTTTGTTAGTATTATTACCCTTATCGATAAATTCACCATTACTTACGTTGCCCTTACTAACATTGCTATTATTATTATCACCATTGTTGTTCCAGGTGATTTCTCGTTAATGGCCACACGCACACAAAATCATTTGTTACCTGCAAGAAAAAAACAAAACAAAACAAAAAAAACAACAACAAAAAAAAACTTTTGTAAAAGACATCCTTGTAGAAAATGGTGGTTTAGGATCACGTTTTCTGTTGTTTTTTTGTCTCTTAAAAACCCTGATTTGTGGCGACGTTTTGGCTCGATAACATCGGACGCTCTCTCATTCTCGGTCTTTTTTTCTGTTATTTGTCTCTTGGTTTATTTGTTTGTCTGTTTTTTCGCTCTATTTGTCTTTATTTTTTCGCACTATTTGTCTGTATGTCTCCGTTTTTTGCTGTCTTGCTGTTTGACCGTTTGCTTGTCTGTCTGTCTGTTTGACTGTCTACCTGTCGGTTGGTCTATCTGCAAATCTGTCTGTCTCTATCTCTTTCTCACTCTCTGTCTCTCTCTCCCTCTCACCCTCTCTCTCTCTCTCTCTCGCTCTCTCTTTCTCTTTCTCTTTATATATATATATATATATATATATATATGTATATATATATATACTCTCTCTCTCTCTCTCTCTCTCTCTCTCTCTCTCTCTCTATCTCTGTCTCTCTCTCTCTCTCCATCTCTGTGTCTCTCTCTCTCTCCATCTCTGTCTCTCTCTCTCTCTCCATCTCTGTCTCTCTCTCTCTCTCCATCTCTGTGTCTCTCTCTCTCTCCATCTCTCTCTCTCTCTTTCTCTCTCTCTCTCTCTCTCTCTCTCCCTCTCTCTCTCTCTCCCTCCCCCCTTCCTCCCTCCCCCCTTCCTCCCTCCCTCCCTAGGACCCAGCTCCAGAAGGGGCGGACAGCAGCGCGGCGCCCTCTCCCCACTCCCCCCCTCCCCCCTCCTCCTCCTCCCCGCCCACGAGCCAAGACGCAGGATGAGTCACAAGGGAGGCTCACCCGGGGATTCCCCTTGCAGCGCCGGTGGGCCTAGGCTCATGAGGTCTTCCGAGATGCTTTCGAGGGAACTTCCATGAGGCTTCCACGACAGGGATTCCAGCTGGCGGCAACTGCACACGCGCGCACGCACAGGGGAATACACACACATTTATATATCTGTAAATGTAAAGATATCAAATTTCTGTCTATCAGCCTATCCATCTACTTATCTATATATCTACATATTCATCTATCTGTCAATATATATATATATATATATATATATATATATATACATATATATATATATATATATATATATATATATATATATATATATATACATATATATATATATATATGTGTATACATATATATATATATATATATACATATATATATACATATATATATATATATATATATATATATAAACACACATATATATATATATATATATATATATATATATATATATATATATATATATATATATATATAAACGTAAATATATATAAACATATATATATATATATATATATATATATATATATATATATATATATATACATATATATATATATATATATATATATATATATATATATATGTATATATATATATATATATATATATATATGCGTATATATATATATATATATATATATATATATATATATATATATATATATATATATATATAACGGAAGCACACAGATTGATAAAAAGCGTGAGAGCGCGAGCAGAGGCGGCGGCGACACGGGCGGGCGTGCGGGCGTGCGGGCGTGCGGGCAAGAGCGGGCGATGCGGGCGGGCGGGCGTGCGGGGCGTGCCGGGCGTGCGACAGGGACAGCAGCGGGAGGAAGAGCAATAAACCGGAGCAGGAGCAATAGCCGGGGGTGGGGAGGCGAGGGGGGGGGAGGGAGGGAGGGGAGGGAAGGAAGCTTTTGGGAAATCCTTTTCGCAAGTTGGAGGGAAAGGACTCGCGGAGGGTCACTTTCA
>NC_091551.1:7532935-7535435 GCF_042767895.1 Penaeus vannamei
GAATGAAGTGGAAATAAAGTGTTTTATAAAGGAAGGAATAAAGTGGAAATAAAGTGTTTCATAAAGGAAGGAATAAAGTGGAAATAAAGTGTCTTATAAAGGAAGGAATAAAGTGGAAGTAAAGTGTTTTATAAAGGAAGGAATGAAGTGGAAATAAAATGCTTTATAAAGGAAGGAATAAAGTGGAAATAAAGTGTTTTATAAAGGAAGGAATAAAGTGGAAATAAAGTGTTTTATAAAGGAAGGAATAAAGTGGAAATAAAGTGTTTTATAAATGAAGGAATAAAGTGGAAATAAAGTGTTTTATAAAGGAAGGAATAAAGTGGAAATAAAGTGTTTTATAAAGGAAGGAATAAAGTGGAAATAAAGTGTTTTATAAAGGAAGGAATAAAGTGGAAATAAAGTGTTTTATAAAGGAGTAAAGTGGAAATAAAGTGTTTTATAAAGGAAGGAATAAAGTGGAAATAAAGTGTTTTATAAAGGAAGGAATAAAGTGGAAATAAAGTGTTTTATAAAGGAAGGAATAAAGTGGAAATAAAGTGTTTTATAAAGGAAGGAATAAAGTGGAAATAAAGTGTTTTATAAAGGAAGGAATAAAGTGGAAATAAAGTGTTTTAGGATTTGGTGATAGATAGATAGATTGATAGAGATAGATAGACAGACAGACAGATAAATAGAGAGATAGAGAGATAGAGAGATAGAGCGAGAAGGAGAGAGAGAGGGAGAGATAAACAGATAGATAGAGGGAGAGATTGAGTATGCGGAAGATAGAGAAGGAATGAGAGAGAGACGGGGAGAGAGAGAGGAGAGAGGTAGACACGGTGACAAATAGATAAATAAATTGATATATAGAAAGGAAGAGAGAGAGAGAGAGAGAGAGAGAGAGAGAGAGAGAGAGAGAGAGAGAGAGAGAGAGAGAGAGAGAGAGAGAGAGAGAGAGAGAGAGAGAGAGAGAAAGAAAGAAAGAAAGAAATATTCACCTCTGTGTTTTATCGATGACTTTATATACAAATAATTACTGAACTGTTCAACATTAAATGATCAATTACCAAATCAACCTCCCCGCCCCCCCCCCCCCCCTCCCCCCCCCCCGCCTTGCCTCTGACATGAGCATCTTTTTTTTTTTTTTTTTTTTTTTTTTTTTTTTTTTTTTTTTTTAAAGGATTGGCGTGTGATTTCCCGCGAGATGGGGGTAGATCGGAAGAAAAGAAAATAATGGAAAAAAGAGGAATTTCCATGATTATGTTTAGAAATCTGTCTGTAAGAGTGTGTTGCCTATGCATTTTTTTGTCGACATATATAACATTATTCTTTTCATTATTTCCAGTCTTTCCTTTAGATTAAAATAGCGTTTCCCAAACTTTTTTGGGTGCGACTCTAAAGACAGTCAGCCTCGGTTAGCGACCCTATATGTGTGAACATGTAGTTATATAATCAAACAATTTTCATGGTAGTTATACTTGCAACTGTATATTATTAGCTTACGTTATTCTTTAATTTTTAAAAGTTTCTATCAACTCATTGAATTTCAATAAATAAATGTTAATGTTAAAAAAAGGAAAAAAAATACTGACATATGTCCAGCTATGGATTTTTTTGTCCTTCTTTTAAGACCCTCTGGCGACCCTCAGAAAAAAACATATATGTGTGCGGGTGTGTGTATGTGTGTTTGTGTATATGTCTGTGCGTGATAATGTGCGTGGCTAGTTTCATATTCATGCTAGATACATATATCCCATAGGCTCTGAGTCTCCGTGGCTTATATAAAAGGTCCATTAGTGATTAAAACTGAAATGTCTACACCAAGATAGTCTGTCAGTTTTCCTTTACCGTTGATCTATATGTATACGAAAACATATGAAGCACAAGTTTCTATGGTTACTTGTTCAGTATCTTAAATGGAATACAGGTCTCCAGATTAAAAAGAAAGGAATATAAAGTTATTTTATCTAAGAAGATAAAGATGTTATTCATTTAAAATTGCAGAAATATAGTTTACCAATAAAACAATGGGAGAGGAAACATCTTTGAAAGACAAGAATATTCTTAAAAGATGTAAAACTATCAAGACGTGATTTTTTTAATTAACTTTCTCCGTTGGGTCGGGGAATAAGGCACCGTATGAAATTAAAGACAATAAACGGATTTGGCTATGAGGATTTTTTTTTTTTTTTTTTTTTTTTTTTTTGTGTCTTTAGAGATCGGCTGCCATTAATCTGGAAGAGAAGCAGTGTAGGAAGGTATTTTGATTTTTTTTCCTATCCATCTGTTTGTCTATCTATCTTGATCCCCCTCCCCCCTTTATTTGACATTTTCCTAAGCACCAAGAAGTCTCAACATTCTACAAAAAACAACAACAAAACGCACTCTGCCTAAGATTAACCGGCCTGCCAACAGTATAACCGGACGGGAGTAACGACACTCGACAGCACCAGAACAAGCCAATTAGCAGTTCCGTTAAAAAAATAATAATAATTCAAATAATAATAAAATAAAATAA
>NC_091551.1:7540435-7545435 GCF_042767895.1 Penaeus vannamei
ATGAACAGCTGTTTGTCCTTTTCGTGTTATTGAATAAAAAAAGAAAAAAAAGGAAAAAAAAAGTAATTATAGATGGATGTAAAGGGTATTAGTCCATGAACAGCTGTTTGTCCTTTTCGTGTTATTGAGTAATAAACAAAAAAATAATGGTTATTATAGATAGTTGTAAAGGGAATTGTGTCGCAACAATGAGATCTATTTTGTTTTCAGATTTAGTTTCGGATTCTATTATAGCGTTGCTGGAACATGTTATATCGTTTATTTACGATCCTTAATAGTTATCTATAGTAACTGAATACTAACAGTAATATCACTCTATATCGAGAATACAAAAATAACAGCATATTAAGTTGTCGTATCCTACCTTTTTTTTACACACATTCATAGGTATCTATAGTATCTGTGTATTCATAATAATACTTTATATCGAGAATTATATAAAAAAAAAAAAGTCATTAAAGTTGCCACATCCTAGAATCCAGTTTTATATCAGACTATTTTTTTTCTTTTGTCTATGATATATTAAAAAACGTCATAAAAGTTGCCACATCCTAAAATCCAGTTTTTATATCATACTAATGCTTGTTTTTTCGTCTATGATATATGAAAAAACATAAAAGTTGCCACATCCTAAAATCCAGTTTTTATATCATACTAATGTTTGTTTGTTTTCGTCTATGATATATTAAAAAACGTCATAAAAGTTGCCACATCCTAAAATCCAGTTTTTATATCATACTAATGTTTTTTTTTTCGTCTATGACATATTAGAAAACATCATAAAAGTTGCCACATCCTAAAATCCAGTTTTTATATCATACTGTTTGTTATTTTTGTCTATGATATATTAAAAAAAACATCATAAAAGTTGCCATATCCTAAAATCCAGTTTTTATATCATACTGTTTGTTATTTTTGTCTATGATATATTAAAAAAACATCATAAAAGTTGCCATATCCTAAAATCCAGTTTTTATATCAGACTAATGTTTTTTTTTCGTCTATGCTATATTAAAAAAAACATCATAAAAGTTGCCACATCCTAAAATCCAGTTTTTATATCATACTAATGTTTTTTTTTCGCCTATGACATATTAAAAAACATCATAAAAGTTGCCACATCCTAAAATCCAGTTTTTATATCATACTGATGCTTGTTTTTTTCGTCTATAATATATGAAAAAACATAAAAGTTGCCACATCCTAAAATCCAGTTTTTATATTATACTAATGCTTGTTTTCTATCTTTTCCAAAACGAATTCCTTCGTCAGCCTCTTGATGGAAAAGGGATTCGCGATGTGCTTTTGTCTCCTCTTTTCGCTTTCTAATTCTTGTTATTTGTTCGTGTTTTATCGTTTTGTTGTTAATACTATCAGTATCATAATTATTTTCACTTTCTAAGTCTTGTTATTTGTTCGTGTTTTATCGTTTTGTTGTTAATATTATCAGTATTATAATTATTTTCACTTTCTAAGTCTTGTTATTTGTTCGTGTTTTATCGCTGATATTATTGTGAATATTATCAGTGTTATCATTACAGTTATTGTTAATGTTATTATTGAGGTTTCAATTGTTCTTCTTTTACTTCTTATCATCATTATCATTAATCTTACTGCTATTATTATCATTATCATCATTATCATTCCTATCATTATCATCATCATTATCTTTATCACTATTGTTATTATTTTCTTTCTTTGTCTTACTATAATTTTGGTCACCATGATTTGACTAGTGTAATTATCATTAATATCATTATAACCACTAACCTTTTGCCATTAAAAGATAGATAGATAGATAGATAGAGAGCGAGAGAGAGCGAGAGAAAGAGACAGAGACAGACAGTCAGAGAAAAAAACTTTACTTTATTTACTCCAAATACATTCAGCATCACGACCCATCTGCTTCCCTGAAAAGGCGTCCTCACCGCGTCCTCCAAGCACCACGACCTCCGCGCACTCAGGATGAAAGCAAAAATGTTGCCAGAACAAAAGCAGAGTGAAGTGTTGCTGCGGAAGCGATATCGCACTGTAGCCAGATCGGCAAGCACTCCCTCTCTTAACGCAATTTAGAGTCAGGTGCCAAGGCAACTGCAGTGCTTGATCTTTGCTTGATGCTTTTGTTTTGCCTTTGTTTCCCACTTTCTTTCTTTCGTTCGTTCTGCTTCTTTTTTTCTTTCTTTTTTTTGCCTTTTTTTGAAAGGGGGAGCGAAGGGTTGTCTTTCCGCAAATATTTCTACTTTTGTACATACATTTTCCTTTGTCTTTGCTTGCGTGTGTATTTCCTCTTTTCTTTTTGCATGTGCGTGTCTATGTATACACCTACACCTATCTATGCTTTGTTCCGTTCATGAGGTATCCGTGTGTACATACATGTACGTGCGATGTAGGCACATGTACGTCTGGATCCTTACGAGCGCAAATTAAAATGCCTTTTGCTTCGCTTCCAAGAATTAGAGTGTTGTTAAGTATGCACCCTTATCCCCAGCGTCTCTCCGAACTTATTTCTTAATCCTCGCTTTTGTTCCTTGCACAGGGGGCGGCGGCGGGGGGGGATGGAGGGTTGGGTGGGGGTGGGGGTGGGGGGGTGGAGTTCCCCTCAACGCGACCTCTCGTCTTTCTTCTTAGTTGATATACATGGGGGTCTTAGCTCCCATGAGGAGGTGGGTATGTGGAGGGGGGAGGGAGGGGAAGGGTGTTATTCTCTCCTCTCCTTTTCCTCTCCTTTTGTCCTCTCCCTCTTCTTTCCTCTTCTCCCTTTCTTCTCTCCTTCTCTTCTCCTGCCGTACGCCTTTCTTTCCTTCCCTCTGTCCCTTCCTTCCCCTCTTCTCCCTTCCTCTCTCTCCCTCCCCCCTTCCCCTCTTTCTCCCCTCGTCGCATTCTCTTCCTATCCCCTCCTTTTTCCTTTCCCCTCTGTACCAATTTCCAATGCCGTGTGTCTCACCTAGTTAGGGAAAGAGGGAGAAGACGCTGGGAGGAAAGAGGGGAAGGGAGGGGAAGGGAAGGAAGGAAGGAGGGGGGGGGTGAGGGGAAAAGGAGGGGTCGGCCAGAGGGGAGGAAAGGGGGAGGAATGGAAGGACGTTTCTCCCTACGTCTCTAAGGGGAGTAAGAACTCAGTCCCCTCGTGGTATGGCGAGGGGAAAAAAAGAAAAAAAAGAAAAAGAAAAAAAAGAGAAAAAAAAAATCTTAGGTTCCTCGTCAAAATTGATTTGATAAAACGGACAAAATGTTACCCTGGCGGATGTGTATAAAAGTAATTCTTATCGGGTTATCGGGTAAAAGGAAACTAGGGGACTTATAGGGGGGCGGGGGGGCGGGGGGCGGAGGGAGTAGGGGTAGACGCAGAGGATGTGAGAATGTCTCGGAGTGGAAGGATAGACAGAAAGGAAAAACGTGATGGATGCAAGGTGTAGAGCGAGATAGATACGTAGACAGAGATAGGTATAGATAAGGTTATCGGAAGTGTGTTTGGCGTATATTATATATATATATAAATATATATATATATATATATATATATATATATATATATATATATATATATATATATATATATATATATATATATATATATATATATATATATATATGTAGAGTAAGGTTATTTAGTAAAATGTGATGGAAGGATGTATTATAGAGAAAGATGAAGAAAGAGAGAGAGAGAGAGAGAGAGAGAGAAGAGAGAGAGAGAGAGAGAGAGAGAGAGAGAGACCCGAGAAAGAAAGAAAGAGAGAGAGAGAGAGAGAGCGAGAGACACCCGAGAAAGAAAGAGAGAGAGAGAGAGAGCGAGCGAGACCCGAGAAAGAAAGAGAGAGAGAGAGAGAGAGAGAGAGAGAGAGAGAGAGAGAGAGAGAGAGAGAGAGAGAGAGAGAGAGAGAGAGAGAGAGAGAGAGAGAGAGGATGCAAAACCATGTAATGATGAACAATAACATAAAAAAGAGAGACAAGAAGAAGAAAAGAAGAAAAGAAAGAAAGAGAAAAAGAGAAAGGAAGCGTACGCGAGACAAGCAAAGAAAGAAAGAGAGAGAGAGAGAGAGAGAGAGAGAGAGAGAGAGAGAGAGAGAGAGAGAGAGAGAGAGAGAGAGAGAGAGAGAGAGAGAGAGAGAGAGAGAGAGAGAGAGAGAGGATGCAAAAACCATGTAATGATTAACAATAACATATAAAAGACAGAAAAAGAAGAAATAGAAGAAAAGAAAGAAAAGAAAAAAAAAACGCATTTTATCGCACCTTCAGCCGGAAGTGACATTAATAACTGGAGGTGATTTTGCTAAAAGTATAGATTTTTTTGATAATGTTTTGATCATCATCATAAAAATGAAGGAAAATCAGCTAGATATACTGATTACACGCACAACACTCCAAAAATGATCAAAAACACATTTCGTACTTTTTTTTGAATAACGTGTTGCAATTAAAGCATAAGAAAAATAAAAGAAAAGATAAAAAAGAGGAAGAAAGAAAGAAAGAAAAAAACAAAAAACAAAACACACACACATACACAAAAACAAAAACAAAACGGAAAGGAAAAAATTAATAAGACAAAGATTGATAAACCCCTTTTATAAATAGGTGAACAAATATGTAAAAAAGACACTACCCCCCCCCCCCGCCCCGCCACATACACAGAATCCAACCCCCCCCAAAAAAAAACAAGTGAAAATAAAGAAAAACAGAACGAAACACCTTGAAAAAAATAACCAAAAATACCCTTCACCCCAAAATGAAAATTCCCCGCGTGCTTTCCTCCCCCAGGGCGTGTAATCCACCTTGCCAAAATTAAGTAGAGTTAAATTAAAACTCAAAACGCAGGTGCGAGAGAGACATAAAAGGTAATGAGGTGGCTGAACTCCGCAATCTCAAAAAATTATCATACATAATACACACAGAAGGAAAAGAGGGGAAATTGAACTGAAACTGGCTGTCAACAATACTTAGCAAAATTGAGATTCTTGTGATAAGTGTGATGATGTGATTCTGTGAGAGAAAAGGCTTTTGATAAG
>NC_091551.1:7570435-7580435 GCF_042767895.1 Penaeus vannamei
TGTGGTTGAGGATAGTTCTTTTATAATTCCAGGTGGTTGTGGTTGAGGATAGTTCTTTTATAATTCCAGGTGGTTGTGGTTGAGGATAGTTCTTTTATGATTCCAGGTGGTTGTGGTTGAGGATAGTTCTTTTATCATTCCAGGTGGTTGTGGTTGAGGATAGTTCGTTTACAATTCCAGGTGGTTGTGGTTGAGGATAGTTCTCTTATAATTCCAGGTGGTTGTGGTTGAGGATAGTTCTTTTATAATTCCAGGTGGTTGTGGTTGAGGATAGTTCTTTTATAATTCCAGGTGGTTGTGGTTGAGGATAGTTCTTTTATAATTCCAGGTGGTTGTGGTTGAGGATAGTTCTTTTATAATTCCAGGTGGTTGTGGTTGAGGATAGTTCTTTTATAATTCCAGGTGGTTGTGGTTGAGGATAGTTCTTTTATAATTCCAGGTGGTTGTGGTTGAGGATAGTTCTTTTATAATTCCAGGTGGTTGTGGTTGAGGATAGTTCTTTTATAATTCCAGGTGGGTGTAGTTGAGGATAGTTCTTTTATAATTCCAGGTGGGAGTAGTTGAGGATAGTTCTTTTATAATTCCAGGTGGTTGTGGTTGAGGATAGTTCTTTTATGATTCCAGGTGGGAGTAGTTGAGGATAGTTCTTTTATAATTCCAGGTGGTTGTGGTTGAGGATAGTTCTTTTATCATTCCAGGTGGTTGTGGTTGAGGATAGTTCTCTTATAATTCCAGGTGGTTGTGGTTGAGGATAGTTCTTTTATAATTCCAGCTGGTTGTGGTTGAGGATAGTTCTTTTATAATTCCAGGTGGGAGTAGTTGAGGATAGTTCTTTTATCATTCCAGGTGGTTGTGGTTGAGGATAGTTCTTTTATCATTCCAGGTGGTTGTAGTTGAGGATAGTTCTTTTATAATTCCAGGTGGTTGTGGTTGAGGATAGTTCTTTTATAATTCCATTTGTTGTGGTTGAGGATAGTTCTTTTATAATTCCAGGTGGTTGTGGTTGAGGATAGTTCTTTTATCATTCCAGGTGGGTGTAGTTGAGGATAGTTCTTTTATAATTCCAGGTGGTTGTGGTTGAGGATAGTTCTTTTATCATTCCAGGTGGGAGTAGTTGAGGATAGTTCTTTTATCATTCCAGGTGGGAGTAGTTGAGGATAGTTCTTTTATCATTCCAGGTGGGAGTAGTTGAGGATAGTTCTTTTATCATTCCAGGTGGTTGTAGTTGAGGATAATTCTTTTATAATTCCAGGTGGTTGTAGTTGAGGATAGTTCTTTTATAATTCCAGGTGGTTGTGGTTGAGGATAGTTCTTTTATAATTCCAGGTGGTTGTGGTTGAGGATAGTTCTTTTATAATTCCATTTGTTGTGGTTGAGGATAGTTCTTTTATAATTCCAGGTGGTTGTGGTTGAGGATAGTTCTTTTATCATTCCAGGTGGGTGTAGTTGAGGATAGTTCTTTTATAATTCCAGGTGGTTGTGGTTGAGGATAGTTCTTTTATAATTCCAGGTGTTGTGGTTGAGGATAGTTCTTTTATAATTCCAGGTGGGAGTAGTTGAGGATAGTTCTTTTATAATTCCAGGTGGGAGTAGTTGAGGATAGTTCTTTTATGATTCCAGTGGTTGTAGTTGAGGATAGTTCTTTTATCATTCCAGGTGGGAGTAGTTGAGGATAGTTCTTTTATAATTCCAGGTGGGAGTAGTTGAGGATAGTTCTTTTATAATTCCAGGTGGTTGTAGTTGAGGATAGTTCTTTTATAATTCCAGTGGTTGTAGTTGAGGATAGTTCTTTCATAATTCCAGGTGGGAGTAGTTGAGGATAGTTCTTTTATGATTCCAGGTGGGAGTAGTTGAGGATAGTTCTTTCATAATTCCAGGTGGGTGTAGTTGAGGATAGTTCTTTTATAATTCCAGGTGGTTGTGGTTGAGGATAGTTCTTTTATAATTCCAGGTGGGAGTAGTTGAGGATAGTTCTTTTATCATTCCAGGTGGTTGTGGTTGAGGATAGTTCTTTTATCATTCCAGGTGGGAGTAGTTGAGGATAGTTCTTTTATAATTCCAGGTGGGAGTAGTTGAGGATAGTTCTTTTATCATTCCAGGTGGGAGTAGTTGAGGATAGTTCTTTTATAATTCCAGGTGGGAGTAGTTGAGGATAGTTCTTTTATGATTCCAGGTGGTTGTGGTTGAGGATAGTTCTTTTATCATTCCAGGTGGGAGTAGTTGAGGATAGTTCTTTTATCATTCCAGGTGGGAGTAGTTGAGGATAGTTCTTTTATCATTCCAGGTGGGAGTAGTTGAGGATAGTTCTTTTATAATTCCAGGTGGTTGTGGTTGAGGATAGTTCTTTTATAATTCCAGGTGGTTGTGGTTGAGGATAGTTCTTTTATAATTCCAGGTGGTTGTGGTTGAGGATAGTTCTTTTATAATTCCAGGTGGGAGTAGTTGAGGATAGTTCTTTTATAATTCCAGGTGGGAGTAGTTGAGGATAGTTCTTTTATAATTCCAGGTGGTTGTGGTTGAGGATAGTTCTTTTATAACTGCAGGTGGGAGTAGTTGAGGATAGTTCTTTTATAATTCCAGGTGGTTGTGGTTGAGGATAGTTCTTTTATAATTCCAGGTGGTTGTAGTTGAGGATAGTTCTTTTATAATTCCAGGTGGTTGTGGTTGAGGATAGTTCTTTTATAATTCCAGGTGGTTGTGGTTGAGGATAGTTCTTTTATAATTCCAGGTGGTTGTGGTTGAGGATAGTTCTTTTATAATTGCAGGTGGTTGTGGTTGAGGATAGTTCTTTTATAATTCCAGGTGGTTGTGGTTGAGGATAGTTCTTTTATAATTCCAGGTGGTTGTGGTTGAGGATAGTTCTTTTATAATTGCAGGTGGTTGTGGTTGAGGATAGTTCTTTTATAATTCCAGGTGGTTGTGGTTGAGGATAGTTCTTTTATAATTCCAGGTGGTTGTGGTTGAGGATAGTTCTTTTATAATTCCAAGTGGGAGTAGTTGAGGATAGTTCTTTTATAATTCCAGGTGGGAGTAGTTGAGGATAGTTCTTTTATAATTCCAGGTGGGAGTAGTTGAGGATAGTTCTTTTATAATTCCAGGTGGTTGTGGTTGAGGATAGTTCTTTTATAATTCCAGGTGGGAGTAGTTGAGGATAGTTCTTTTATAATTCCAGGTGGGAGTAGTTGAGGATAGTTCTTTTATAATTCCAGGTGGGAGTAGTTGAGGATAGTTCTTTTATAATTGCAGGTGGGAGTAGTTGAGGATAGTTCTTTTATAATTCCAGGTGGGAGTAGTTGAGGATAGTTCTTTTATAATTCCAGGTGGGAGTAGTTGAGGATAGTTCTTTTATAATTGCAGGTGGGAGTAGTTGAGGATAGTTCTTTTATAATTCCAGGTGGGAGTAGTTGAGGATAGTTCTTTTATAATTCCAGGTGGGAGTAGTTGAGGATAGTTCTTTTATAATTGCAGGTGGGAGTAGTTGAGGATAGTTCTTTTATAATTCCAGGTGGGAGTAGTTGAGGATAGTTCTTTTATAATTCCAGGTGGGAGTAGTTGAGGATAGTTCTTTTATAATTCCAGGTGGTTGTGGTTGAGGATAGTTCTTTTATAATTCCAGGTGGGAGTAGTTGAGGATAGTTCTTTTATAATTGCAGGTGGTTGTAGTTGAGGATAGTTCTTTTATAATTCCAGGTGGTTGTGGTTGAGGATAGTTCTTTTATAATTCCATGTGGTTGTGGTTGAGGATAGTTCTTTTATAATTGCAGGTGGGAGTAGTTGAGGATAGTTCTTTTATAATTCCAGGTGGGAGTAGTTGAGGATAGTTCTTTTATAATTCCAGGTGGGAGTAGTTGAGGATAGTTCTTTTATAATTGCAGGTGGTTGTAGTTGAGGATAGTTCTTTTATAATTCCAGGTGGTTGTGGTTGAGGATAGTTCTTTTATAATTCCAGCTGGTTGTGGTTGAGGATAGTTCTTTTATAATTCCATGTGGTTGTGGTTGAGGATAGTTCTTTTATAATTCCAGGTGGTTGTGGTTGAGGATAGTTCTTTTATAATTCCAGGTGGTTGTGGTTGAGGATAGTTCTTTTATAATTGCAGGTGGGAGTAGTTGAGGATAGTTCTTTTATAATTCCAGTTGTTGTAGTTGAGGATAGTTCTTTTATAATTCCAGGTGGTTGTGGTTGAGGATAGTTCTTTTATAATTCCATGTGGTTGTGGTTGAGGATAGTTCTTTTATAATTCCAGTTGTTGTAGTTGAGGATAGTTCTTTTATAATTCCAGGTGGTTGTGGTTGAGGATAGTTCTTTTATAATTCCATGTGGTTGTGGTTGAGGATAGTTCTTTTATAATTCCAGTTGTTGTAGTTGAGGATAGTTCTTTTATAATTCCAGGTGGTTGTGGTTGAGGATAGTTCTTTTATAATTCCAGGTGGTTGTGGTTGAGGATAGTTCTTTTATAATTCCAGTTGTTGTAGTTGAGGATAGTTCTTTTATAATTCCAGGTGGGAGTAGTTGAGGATAGTTCTTTTATAATTCCAGGTGGTTGTGGTTGAGGATAGTTCTTTTATAATTCCATGTGGTTGTGGTTGAGGATAGTTCTTTTATAATTGCAGGTGGGAGTAGTTGAGGATAGTTCTTTTATAATTCCAGTTGTTGTAGTTGAGGATAGTTCTTTTATAATCCCAGGTGGTTGTGGTTGAGGATAGTTCTTTTATAATTCCAGGTGGGAGTAGTTGAGGATAGTTCTTTTATTATTCCAGGTGGGAGTAGTTGAGGATAGTTCTTTTATCATTCCAGGTGGGAGTAGTTGAGGATAGTTCTTTTATAATTCCAGGTGGGAGTAGTTGAGGATAGTTCTTTTATAATTCCAGGTGGGAGTAGTTGAGGATAGTTCTTTTATAATTCCAGGTGGGAGTAGTTGAGGATAGTTCTTTTATAATTCCAGGTGGTTGTAGTTGAGGATAGTTCTTCTATAATTCCAGGTGGGTGTAGTTGAGGATAGTTCTTTTATAATTCCAGGTGGGAGTAGTTGAGGATAGTTCTTTTATCATTCCAGGTGGGAGTAGTTGAGGATAGTTCTTTTATAATTCCAGGTGGGAGTAGTTGAGGATAGTTCTTTTATAATTCCAGGTGGGAGTAGTTGAGGATAGTTCTTTTATAATTCCAGGCGGGAGTAGTTGAGGATAGTTCTTTTATAATTCCAGGTGGGAGTAGTTGAGGATAGTTCTTTTATAATTCCAGGTGGTTGTGGTTGAGGATAGTTCTTTTATAATTCCAGGTGGGAGTAGTTGAGGATAGTTCTTTTATAATTCCAGGTGGGAGTAGTTGAGGATAGTTCTTTTATAATTCCAGGTGGTTGTGGTTGAGGATAGTTCTTTTATAATTCCAGTTGTTGTAGTTGAGGATAGTTCTTTTATCATTCCAGGTGGTTGTGGTTGAGGATAGTTCTTTTATAATTCCAGGTGGGAGTAGTTGAGGATAGTTCTTTTATAATTGAAGTTGTTGTAGTTGAGGATAGTTCTTTTATCATTCCAGGTGGTTGTGGTTGAGGATAGTTCTTTTATCATTCCAGGTGGGAGTAGTTGAGGATAGTTCTTTTATCATTCCAGGTGGGAGTAGTTGAGGATAGTTCTTTTATAATTCCAGGTGGGAGTAGTTGAGGATAGTTCTTTTATAATTCCAGGTGGGAGTAGTTGAGGATAGTTCTTTTATAATTCCAGGTGGGAGTAGTTGAGGATAGTTCTTTTATAATTCCAGGTGGGAGTAGTTGAGGATAGTTCTTTTATAATTCCAGGTGGGAGTAGTTGAGGATAGTTCTTTTATAATTCCAGGCGGGAGTAGTTGAGGATAGTTCTTTTATAATTCCAGGTGGTTGTGGTTGAGGATAGTTCTTTTATAATTCCAGTTGTTGTAGTTGAGGATAGTTCTTTTATAATTCCAGGTGGGAGTAGTTGAGGATAGTTCTTTTATAATTCCAGGTGGTTGTGGTTGAGGATAGTTCTTTTATAATTCCAGTTGTTGTAGTTGAGGATAGTTCTTTTATCATTCCAGGTGGGAGTAGTTGAGGATAGTTCTTTTATAATTCCAGGTGGGAGTAGTTGAGGATAGTTCTTTTATAATTCCAGTTGTTGTAGTTGAGGATAGTTCTTTTATAATTCCAGGTGGTTGTGGTTGAGGATAGTTCTTTTATAATTCCAGGTGGTTGTAGTTGAGGATAGTTCTTTTATAATTCCAGGTGGGAGTAGTTGAGGATAGTTCTTTTATAATTCCAGGTGGTTGTGGTTGAGGATAGTTCTTTTATAATTCCAGGTGGGAGTAGTTGAGGATAGTTCTTTTATAATTCCAGTTGTTGTAGTTGAGGATAGTTCTTTTATAATTCCAGGTGGTTGTGGTTGAGGATAGTTCTTTTATAATTCCAGGTGGTTGTAGTTGAGGATAGTTCTTTTATAATTCCAGGTGGGAGTAGTTGAGGATAGTTCTTTTATAATTCCAGGTGGTTGTGGTTGAGGATAGTTCTTTTATAATTCCAGGTGGTTGTAGTTGAGGATAGTTCTTTTATAATTCCAGGTGGTTGTGGTTGAGGATAGTTCTTTTATAATTCCAGGTGGTTGTGGTTGAGGATAGTTCTTTTATAATTCCAGGTGGGAGTAGTTGAGGATAGTTCTTTTATAATTCCAGGTGGGAGTAGTTGAGGATAGTTCTTTTATAATTCCAGGTGGGAGTAGTTGAGGATAGTTCTTTTATAATTCCAGGTGGTTGTAGTTGAGGATAGTTCTTTTATAATGCCAGGTGGTTGTGGTTGAGGATAGTTCTTTTATAATTCCAGGTGGGAGTAGTTGAGGATAGTTCGATAAATGATAAATGACTGACATGTCTTTTTTATCATAATGATATGAAAATCAACGCTGTGATTTATGCTTGTTGCATTAGGCATATCAACCATTAGCTTCTCAAGTGCATTTTCGAATGGATAGAAAATGAATAAGGATAATGAGGATAATTATTGTTTGCCTCATAAGCTAATGTTTTTTTTTTTTTTTTTTTTTTTTGAGTTCACATTAAGAGTGAATCAGTAATATAACTATCTATCTCTATATCTACTTTAATCTACTATTTCCATCTGTCTTTCCACGAATGCATGCATGTCTCTGTCCTATAGATTCTATACAAAATAATCTTACCAAAATGATCATATTCAGCCAATATGAAGCGAAGATGTTTTAGAATACAAAACGGTTTTGTTCTAAGAATTACGTGATTGATTATTAGGATCCGAAGTGTCACCGAAGCAACTTTACATTACCACAGAATCAAATCAATTCTATTATGATTCATGAATTGCATAAAGATATAAGCTTCACCAAAGCCGTTTTAAAGCCTGCAAAGAAGTGTTAAAATATCACAAAAATAAATGAATAAATAAATAAGTGAAATCCATGCACTTTAAAAAACGGAAAAAAATACAAAAGCAGTTTATCATTTCTTTCATAAATGTGGCTCTGTTTTTGCTTTGTCTTTCTGTTCTTAAATCGACAATTTCTGGAAAATTGAAAACAGGATTGAATTTTAAAATATAGAAGAAAAAAAAGCATATCCGACAAGACTAGACCTTTGATAAGGACTCAAATTAAGCAATCCTCAAAAACCCAATTCTCATTGTATATAACGAGACTGAGTGTATAACAAAGTTGATTTTATAAACCATGAAAAATAAATCTACGTTTGTCTCATATAAAATAACACTCATGTATATAACCATCAAACTACATGATAATCTTCAGTTGCATACAGTATGGAATCAAACTCATCATCTATCTATCCACTTGTCTATCAATACAGTTGCGTCATCGTGGTATCGTTATCATTCAGTTAATACGTTAATGGTTTTAATTAAATAGAGAGAGATTGTGACACGATAGGCCTATATCAGATTATATAATTCCGGGTTAGATATAGAGATAAGCCAGTTAACTTAATATTCCTTCTTTGTATTCAAAGTATGTCTCCGATATACAGATTATAGTGTTATACAAACTGCAAAGTTAATTTTCTATCCACTTGGCAACTGGTGGATTTTAATTAATTCTATCATTATTATTATATTGAAGAATACCGTGTAGACACTTCACTACATTGTTAAGTTTTTGTGAACTTCTTTGAGTAAAATTCTTGAATGAGGATATATATTTTGCAGAAGTTTGTGTCAGTGTTCTTCAAAGCAAATTGATGTTTGGAAGTCTGTGTATGTTTGTGTGTATATGTGTGTCTATTTGTGTGTGTATGTGCATGTGTGTCTCTGTTTGTGTGTGTGTGTATGTGCATGTGTGTGTCTGTTTGTGTGTGTGTATGTGCATGTGTGTGTGTCTGTGTGTGTATGTGTGTCTGTGTGTGTATGTGCATGTGTGTGTATATTTGTGTATGTGTATGTTTATGCATGCGTCTGTTTTTTCTTTGTGTGTATCTGTTTGTGTATGTGGGTGTCTGATTATGTTTGTGCGTGTGTCTGTTTGTGCGTGTGTATGTGTGTGTCTTGCGTGTGTGTATGTGTGTGTCTTGCGTGAGTATGTGTGTCTTGTGTGTGTATGTGCGCATTGTGTGTGTATGTGTGTCTTCTGTGTGTACGTATGTGAGTGTAAGTGCGTGTACGTGCGTGTGTTTCTGCGTGCGTATGTGTCTGACGAAAAGGATGAGCAACCTGCAAAGGGGTGATTTCATCTCAAACTATTCTTACCTGAGCTTGAGAAAACGTAAATCATCCGATCCGTTTTTTCTACGCGCGCCGAATAATTTATGATGCGCTATCCATCCTCCCCACAAACCGTCATTCATACTTACGCAAATTTTTGGTTATCCACCTATGCAAACCTCATAAATTTTCCAAAAGCCGCGAGGACCCCCGTAAAAAAAGAAGGCAAGCCAGATTTTTTGTTTCTATTAAAAAAATACTTTATTCCTTTTTATCTTTAAACTTTTTTTTCTTCTTCTCTCTCTCTATTTTCTTCTCTTTCTTCAAAAATCAGCGTTCGTGTAAGCGCGCGAGAAAATCCTCCTCGGTGTACTTTGATATTTCTCGCAGAATCTCGTCGGCGCGCGAGAACAAATCAGCTGATTGAAAAACGTGAGGCGCATTGGATGACTGACGTTCTCAAACCTCTCGAAAGACGTGCGATCCTGCATCCAAATGGTTGATATTCGTACAGCTGGAAGAGTTTACATCATCCTCGCCCGGGGGAAGGGAAAATAAAAGGAAAGAAGCTCCGGCTTTGAGGTAGAAAGTTTATATACAATTTTAGGGGAAACGGTGCGTGCGAAACAGCTCGTGGAGGATGTGAACGAGTAAATACTTTATCGGGGGACGGCAGCGGATGTGAACGAGGGAGCGCAAACAGACGACAGGCCTTCATAAATACCGAACGGAATGGTTATTTTACGCAGTACATTTACTCCTCGTCCGTATTAGCTTCCCCGTAGACATAATATATACGCTATTCATTTTAGGACAAGACACTCATCACGTGCCAGCGGTGTGCGGAGCAGGACGGGGCTTAATAGAGGGAGTTTGAAGATAATGCTCCAACTTTGAATGGTTATCGACGATCGCCGGAGTTGCTGGTTGGGCCGAGCGCAGATGCGGGGCTGAGGGACGCTAGTTGGGGTCTTTGGGGCTGAGGGACGCTAGTTGGGGTCTTTAGGGCTGAGGGACGCTAGTTGGGGTCTTTGGGGCTGAGGGACGCTAGTTGGGGTCTTTGGGGCTGAGGGACGCCTCGTTGGGGTCTTTGGGGCTGAGGGACGCTAGTTGGGGTCTTTGGGGCTGAGGGACGCCTCGTTGGGGTCTTTGGGGCTGAGGGACGCTAGTTGGGGTCTTTGGGGCTGAGGGACGCCTCGTTGGGGTCTTTGGGGCTGAGGGACGCTAGTTGGGGTCTTTGGGGCTGAGGGACGCTAGTTGGGGTCTTTGGGGCTGAGGGACGCGAGTTGGGGACTTTGGCTCTGAGGGACGCTAGT
>NC_091551.1:7585435-7587935 GCF_042767895.1 Penaeus vannamei
TCTCTCCCTCTCTTTCTTTCTCTCTCTTTCTGTCGTTTCTACGTCACCGACTTCTATACTTACATATTCTTCTCATCCTTCCCCCCTCCTTCCCTCTTCGGCCGCTGCGCACAATATTCACTCAGAAATTTTATGCCATCCATCGTACCTTAAGCCATACCCCTCCTCCCTTTCCCCCCTTCCCCTCTCCTCCTTCTCCCCCTTCTCCTGTCCTCCTCCTTTCCCCCCTTCCCCTCTCCCTCCTCCTTTTCCCCCTTCCCCTGTCCTCCTCTTCTCCCCCTTCCCCTCTCCTCCTTCTCCTCTCCTCCTCCTTTCCCCCCTTCCTCTCTCGTCCTCCTTCTCCCCTTCCATCTCCTCTCCTCCTCCTTTCCCCCCTTCCTCTCTCCTCCTTCTCCCCCCCACCATCTCCTCTTCACCTCCTCTCCCCCTTCCCCTCTCCTCCTCCTCCACCCCCCCTTTCCCCTTTCCCCCTTCTTTCCCCCCTTTCTCTCTCCTCCTTATTCCCTCTCTCCCTTTAAGTTTCCTTCTAAACCTCTATTTCACTTCCCTTTACTCCGTTCTTCTTGAAATTTTCCCTTCCCCTTTTCCTTCTCTTTTCCATTCTCCCCCTTTTCTTTCCCTTTTTTTCCCTTTCGGTCTCTCTTCCTCCCCTTCCCTCCTTTCTAAGCCCTTTCCCCTTATCACAAATCGCCTCTCCCTTCTTCTAAATACCTCTCCCCTCTCCCTTACCCACAAAACCACCCTTTTCCTATGCTCCCCTCCTTCTTCCGCATCTCTTTCCCCTCCCTCCTTCTCCTTCTTCTTATTCCCCTAACCTTTCCCTCCCCTACTTCCCTCCATCCGTCTCCTTCCTATTCTCCTCCCCTCCTCCTTCCTATTCCCCTAACTCCTTCCCCTACCCCTTCTCATTCTTCAAATTTCCCTCCCCCTCCACTTTTCCCTCTTCCCTCCCTCCGTCTCCTTCCTATTCTCCTCCCTCCTCCTCCTTCTCCCTATTCCCCTAACCTTTCCCTCCCCCTCACCCCTTCCCTCCCTCCGTTTCCTTCCTATTCCCCTCCCTCCTCCTCCTTCTTCTCCCTATTCCCCTTCCCCCACCCCAAACCCCCCTCTCCCCCCGACCTTTTCGCCGGTCGCTTACACAACAAAAATATGAAGCCTGTTTCTCTTTGGCAAATGCACAAATGATATCCAATTTACATGCAAGTGGACATAGCCTGAAGAGGAGGAGGGGAAGGAGGGGGTGGAATGGCATGAGGGGAATAGAGGAGGAGGGAGAGGGAGCTGGAGAGGGAGTTCGGAGAGAGGAGGGAGGAAAGAGAGGGAGAGAGGAGGAGGAGAGGAAAAGTGAGAGGAAGGAAGATGAAGATGAGGGAGGAGGAAAGAAGGGAGCAAGAGGGAGGAGGGGGAGGAGAAAGAGGAGGGGTAGGAAAATGAGGAAGAGGAGGAGAAGAAGGAGAGACGGAGAAGATGGAGAACTGGAAAAAAGAAATGAAAAAAATATGGTCAGGTAAGGAGGGAAAGAGGAGAATAGTGCAAAGAAAATGGCAAATAATAAAACAGAGAGAGAGAGAGAGAGAGAGAGAGAGAGAGAGAGAGAGAGAGAGAGAGAGAGAGAGAGAGAGCAACCCTGACCCTCCACTCCCCCCACCCCCACAAAAAAAATAAGAGCAAAAAAAAAAAAAAAAAACAACACCAACAAGACAAACAAAAACAATAATCACAAAGAGAGACACGGAGAACCCCCCCCCCTAAAAAAAGAGACAGTTATGCAAAGCAAGCCAAACAATAGGACCTCCAACGGACCTTCCCCTCCGTATAGGAAGCCACAAAGGAGCGTCCAATTGATATTCGTCTCAGGAGAAGCGGCCGGTCGAGACGTCATTCCATCTGAGCCGGACATGAAGGCAAAAGGGGGTGAAAAGGAGGAGGAGGGGGTGGAAGGAAGGAGGGGGAAGGGGTGGAGGAAGGAGGAGGAAGAGGGGGTGGAGGGAAGGAGGGAGGGAGGAGGGAGGGGAGTGGAGGGAAGGAGGAGGAGGAGGAGGAGAGGGGGTGGAGGAAGGAGGAGAGGAGGAGGAGAGGGTGGAAGGAAGGAGGGAGGAGGAGGAGGGGTGGAGGAAGGAGGAGGAGGAGGATTGGTGGGGGAAGGAGGAGGAGGAGGGGGTGGGGGAAGGGAGGGGAGGGGGGGAGGGGGTGGGGGGAAGGAGGGAGGGAGGAGGAGGAGGGTGGAGGAAGGAGGAGGAGGAGGAGGGAGTGGAGGAAGGAGGAGGGAGGGAGGAGGGGGTGGAGGAAGGTGGAGGAGGAGGGGATGGAGGAAGGAGAGGAGGAGGAGCGGGTGGAGGAAGGAGGAGGAGGGAGGGGGGGTGGAGGAAGGTGGAGGAGGGAGGGGGTGGATTAAGGTGGAGGAGGAGGGGGGTGGAGGAAGGAGGGAGGAGGAGGGAGTGGAGGGGAAGGAGGAGGAGGAGGAGGGGAGTGGAGGACGAGAAGGAGGAGGAGGAGGGGA
>NC_091551.1:7610435-7617935 GCF_042767895.1 Penaeus vannamei
ACGCCTATAAACATGCGCACAGTAAAAATAGATAAATAAATAGATAGATAAAAATAAATAAATAATAATAATAATGATAATAAAAAAACGCGCAAAAGGAGACAGCCATCCACTTCTCTCCCTTCTCTACTTCCCGATCCTTCCCTCGCCTCCCTCCCTATCTTCCCCTCCCTCTTCCTCTCTCTCTCCCTCTCCTCACCCTCCTCTCCCTCCTAACCCCTTCCCCCCCCCCCTTCCACTCTTACCTTCCCCGCTCCTTCCCTCTCTCCCTCCTTATCCCCCCTTCCCTCTATTCCCTCCTCCCCTTCCCCTCCTCTCCCCCTCCTTATCCCCCCTTCCCTATCTTCCTCCCCTTCCCCTCCTCTCCCCCTCCTTATCCCCCCTTCCCTCCATTCCTTCCTCCCCCTTCCCCCTCCCCTCTCTCCTCCTTATCCCCCTTCCCTCTATTCCCTCCTCCCCTCTCCCCCTCCTTATCCCCCCCCTTCCTCCATCTTCCCTCTATTCCTCCTCCCCTTCCTCTCCTCTCCACTCTCCCCCCTCCTTATCCCCCTTCCCTATCTTCCTCCCCTTCCCCTCCTCCCCCTTTCCTCTATTCCCTCCTCCCCTCTCCCCCTCCTTATCCCCCCTTCCCTCTATTCCCTCGCCCCTTCCCCTCCCTTTCCCCCTCCTTATCCCCCTTCCCTCTATTCCCTCCTCCCCTTTCCCTCCTCTCCCCCTCCTTACCCCCCCCCCCACTCCCTCGCGACAATCCCAGCCGGAAACAAATTTGGTGCAGGGCAATACATTTGCCTCCGGCGATTCGGGCCTAATCTCCGCCCAAAAACTCACTGGTCTCTCTCCCTCTCTCTTTCTCTTTCTCTCTTTCTGGTCGTCTCTCTCTCTCTCTTTCTCTTTCTGGTCGTCTCTCTCTCTCTCTCTCTCTTTCTGGTCTTCTCTCTCTCTCTCTCTCTTTCTGGTCTTCTCTCTCTCTCTTTCTGGTCTTCTCTCTCTCTCTCTCTTTCTCTTTCTGGTCTCTCTCTCTCTCTCTCTCTCTCTCTCTCTCTTTCTCTCTTTCTGGTCGTCTCTCTCTCTCTCTTTCTCTTTCTGGTCGTCTCTCTCTCTCTCTTTCTGGTCTTCTTTCTCTCTCTTTCTGGTCTTCTCTCTCTCTCTCTCTTTCTCTTTCTGGTCTTTTCTCTCTCTCTCTCTCTCTCTCTCTTTCTCTTTCTGGTCGTCTCTCTCTCTCTTTCTCTTTCTGGTCGTCTCTCTCTCTCTCTCTTTCTCTCTCTTTCTGGGCTTCTCTCTCTGTCTCTCTCTCTTTCTGGGCTTCTCTCTCTCTCCCTCTCTCTCTCTCTCTCTCTCTCTCTCTCTCTCTCTCTCTCTCTCTCTCTCCCTCTCTTTCTCTTTCTGGTCTCTGTCTCTCTCTCTTTTTCTCTTTCTGGTCTTCTCTTTCTCTCTCTTTACTCTTTCTCTCTTTCTGGTCGTCTCTCTCTCTCTTTCTCTTTCTGGTCTTTTTTTTTCTCTCTCTCTCTTTCTGGGCTTCTCTCTCTCTCTCTCTTTCTTTCTCTTTCTGGTCGTCTCTCTCTCTCTCTCTTTCTCTCTCTCTCTCTTTCTCTTTCTGTTCTTCTCTCTCTCTCTCTCTCTCTTTCTGGTCTTCTCTCTCTCTCTTTCTGGTCTTTTCTCTCTCTCTTTCTGGTCTTCTCTCTCTCTCTCTCTCTTTCTGGTCTTCTCTCTCTCTCTCTGTCTTTCTGTTCTTCTCTCTTTCTCGTTTGGTCTTCTCTCTCTCTCTTTCGCTTGCTTCTCTCTCCTCTCTCTGTCTGTCTCCCTCTCTCTCCCTCTCTTTCTCTCTCTCTCTCTCTCTCTCTCTCTCTCTCTCTCTGTCTCTCTCTCTCTCTCTCTCTCTCTCTCTCTCTCTCTCTCTCTCTCTCTCTCTCTCTCTCACTCTCTCAATCTCTCCCTCTCTTTTAATCTTTATCTCTCTCTTTCCCATTTTCTCTCTCTCTCAATCTTTTGCTTTTTTCTCTCTCTCTCTCTCCAATCTACCCCACTCTTTTAATCTTTCTCTATCTCTATCTCTTCTCTCTCTTTCACTCTCACTCTCTTTTTCTCTCTTTCTCTCTCTCACTCTCTCTCATTTTACTATCATCTCCCTCTCTTTCTCTCACTCTTATTTTTCTCTCTCTTTCTCTTCTCCCACTCTCTCTTCCTCCTCTCTCTTTCTCTCCCTCTCTCTCTCTCTCTCTCTCTCTCTCTCTCTCTCTCTCTCTCTCTCTCTCTCTCTCTCTCTCTCTCTCTCTCTCTCTCTCTCTCTCTCTCTCTCTCTCTCTTTATCTTCATCTCTCTCTCTCCCATTCCCTCTCTGTCTTTCTCTCTCTCTCTTACTCTCACTCTCACTTTCTCCCTCTCTCTTCCTCTTTCTCTCCCTCTTTTCTCCCCCCCTCTCTCTCCCTCTGTATCACGGCTCGCCAAAGGTACTGTATTTTTGGTCCCGGAGTCAAAGCGGATGTGGATGTATTTTCGGGTCTTTGGGAGGCTGTGTGGATACGCACACATGTAGAGATAGTTTTTCTTTTTTCCCTTTTTTTTAGATGATAGATTGTTTAAAGGAAAGAAACGGATTTGGAATTGTACAGTGGATTTAGATGCACGAATTCACGTACCTGTACTCATTCACACACGCACACGCACACATGCATGTAGATGGATACACAACACTCGGCTTTATATACGCACAGAGAAACACACACACGCTCACAGACTCACACACACACTTACACACACAGACACACACATACAGACACACACACACACACAGACACACACACAATCACACACACACAAACACACATACTTACACACACAGACACACACACACAAACACACACACACTTACAAACACACACACACACATATACCCAAAAACACACCCAACAAACAGAGATAAATACACGACTGTGCACTCAACTAGATACACATTGAAAAGAAAGAAAGAAAGAAAGAAAAAAAAAACGCACACACGACCAGACACACACATGCACGTACGAGAGATTTACATAAGGCCGCTATTTATTGTTGATAAATTATTATTTTTCCGTGAGTCCGTGAGTTATGATTTTGTTTTATTTTATGTTATTTTTTGTTGATAAATTATTTTTTCCGTGAATCCATGTGTTATATATATTTTTTAATTTTATGTTATCTTTTGTTGATAAAGTATTTTTTCCGTGTCTCTGTGTTATGATTTTGTTTTATTTTATCTTACATTTTTGTTAATAAAGTCTGTTTTTTTTCCGTGATACCGTGTGTTTTAATTCAGTTTTGTTTGATGTTATCATTTTGTTTATCGAGTCAGTGTGTTTTTTTCCGTGAGACCGTGTGTTTTTGTTTTGTTTCATTTTTTTTTTGTTTCTTTGTTTATATTGGGTATTTTTTCTGGATCGATGCCCCTGAGCTACGGCGTGGCTCTGCTTGTTTTTGTTGCTCCTTTAAAAAAGAATCTCTGTTTATGTCTCTGTGCCTGTTTGTCTATTTGTAGCTCGGTCTCTTTCTCTTTCTCTCTCTCTTTCTCTCGCTCTCTCTCTCTCAATCTCTCTCGCATTCTCCCTTCTTCGTCTCTCTGTCTCCGTCTCTCTCTCTCTCTCTCTCTCTCTCTCTCTCTCTCTCTCTCTCTCTCTCTCTCTCTCTCTCTCTCTCTCTCTCTCTCTCTCTCTCTCTCCCTCTTTCTCTCTCTTTCGTAATCTGGTTCTTGTCACTGTATATCTTTATTTCTTTCTGTTTGTTTATCCCAGAAACCTGACAGACAAAATACGCAGAAAACATTTTTGTGCTATAAGTCTTTCATACTTATCACTAGTGTGGATAAAGGCATTATATATGTCATAGTACATCTCTTTGGCTAATATAGTTTAGGACTTGGAGCTACAGTGTGGATCTGTTTGATTCTGTTACTCTCTGTCTGCCTGTGTGTCTGTCTGTTCCTCTGTCTGTGTCTGTCGATTCTTCGTTTTCTGTCTGCTCTCATTGCTCTCTCTCTCACGCTCTCTCTTTCTCTCATTCTCTCTCTCTCTCTCTCTCTCTCTCTCTCTCTCTCTCTCTCTCTCTCTCTCTCTCTCTCTCTCTCTCTCTCTCTCTCTCTCTCTCTCTCTCTCTCTCTCTCTCTCTCTCTCTCTCTCTACATGAAGATAAGATAAGAATCTAAATTCTGTATTTGCTAAATAATGATTACCTACGAAACCTGATAGATAAAGAACTCAGGAATCATTTACGTTTTAGAAATCTCCCTTTTGATTAACCCTTCTGTGGCTAAAGTCACTGAATATGTCAAACTTCCATTCTTAGTCAAGATTAGTTCAGTCTGGCTTTAATCCCCGAATCCAAATTGATTCGAACTATCTTTTTTTTCAAGGGAGAGAGAAAAAAAATTCTGATATTAACCCAAACTTTGCATACTTCTTTGAACGTTCTCACTTTAGATCTGGTCACTCGCTGGGTTGAACACTCCATCCAGGAACACGTGGGAAGTCTTTCTGAACTAATGCCCAGCTGTTTAATTAATTTCTTTCGAGGTACACACACACACAATCATATATATATATATATATATATATATATATATATATATATATATATATATATATATATATATATATTATGTATGTGTGTGCATAAGAAACAAGTTTTTCTTCTTAGTAACCAAGAAAACAAATGAAAATGAAAAGAAAAGGAAAAAGAAACCGCTTATAATGCAAAGCGAGACCCCATTGCAGCCCTGATTGCATGCCCTCAAAGCGAGCAAGCAACCATAAAGCCAATAATGAGGCACAAAATGTCAATCAGGCAAGAGGTCAACTTGTTCTCACTGATCTGGCTTGATTAAGAGGTACATATATTGAGATTTGTGTTTATTAAAGTTTGCTGCGTCGGTTATGTTTGCAGTTCAGTTTTTTTACATCATTTTCTAGCACCCCTCATATGCCTGTCTGTCTGTTTGTCTGTTTGTCCCCCTGTCTTTGTTTTCTGTCTGTCTGTCAGTCTGTTTGCCTCTCACTTTAATGGTCAACGTGTTTATCCGTATGTCTATCTGTCTGTTTATGTGTCTGTCTGTCTGTCACGGTATACAAAGGCATTTTTTTTTATATATTCACTAACTGTAAACTACAGCAAATACCCTTCAAGTATTGTTCAAGTAAACCCCTCTACACCTTATAGAACAAAACAAGCAAAAGAACATGTCATCTACTAGAACATACACTGCAAAAAAGCAAGGAGAATGACTCACTCTTTCTGTCTATATTCCTAAAAGACGGAGATTCTCATGCATTACTTATAGAATAGTTACTCCCTCCTCTAATTACCCTGGAGGTGACGCAGTGCCTGAAAAGAGCTTTTGGAATACGCGGATTCCCTGAAGATCAATTGCTCTAAGGCCCTCCTCTCCCGTGCAATGAACTGCCTGAAGGAACGCTCCGTCTAATTCTGCAATGACACACGCAAGATGGCTTTGGTTCGTGTGGCCCTTTCTCCCTCGTTTCCCACCGGGGGTCACTGGTCTCTCTCTCTCTCTCCGTTTGGCTTTTGTTTACTCTCTCTCTTTGCGCTTGACTTCTCTTCCCCTCTTTTGCTGCTTTCTATGTTGCCCTTCCCCTTCTCCCTTGCTGTGCATACCGGTAGGGCCTCTCTTTCTTTCTTTCTTTCTCTCTCTCTCTCTCTCTCTCTCTCTCTCTCTCTCTCTCTCTCTCTCTCTCTCTCTCTCTCTCTCTCTCTCTCTCTCTCTCTCTCTCTCTCTCTCTCTCTCTCTGTCTCCCTCTCTCTCTCTCTCTGTCTCTCTCTCTCTCTTTCTCAGTCTCTCTCTCTCTTTCTCAGTCTCTCTCTCTCTTTCTCTGTCTCTCTCTCTCTCTCTTTCTGTCTCTATCTCTCTCTCTTTCTGTCTCTATCTCTCTCTCTCTCTCTCTCTCCTTATCTATCTATCTACCTCTCTCTCTCCTTATCTATCTATCTACCTCTCTCTCTCCTTATCTATCTATCTACCTCTCTCTCTCTCTCTCTCCTTTCACTCTATCTCACTCAATTGTCTTTCATTTGGAAACCTACATCTATGTTGAAAAAAATCTTGATATATATTTTCAAAAATTAGACAAATTCTTGAAGCTCACACAAGTATCTGCTTGCACTCATCATCATACTTACTGATCGTTCTTGCCTTGTTCTGTGATCTATAAGATAGGTTTATTCTAAGAAAGGAAGTACAGGTATGGAGATGAAAGTGAGGACTGTAAGTTTCTTCGAAGATGGACTATTTATACAATTATTTTCAATATTATCGTTTATTCGTCAGCATTCCCTGGTAAAAATCTTAAAAGTCTACGCGTCTCACTCCACATTTCACTATCCTTAACTCGCTCTTCAAAGAAGTCTTGGTTTTATCTACGTATTAAAAAAGGAAAAAAAGAAAATAAATGGTTATATGCATCTTTATTTATTCATTTATCATTTCCTTTGCCTCCTCCTTTTTTCTTTTCCCTCCCTTCCCTCCACCCCTTCCATTCTTTTCCTCTTTCCTCCGCCCCCCAACTCCCCCATCCCAGTCTTCTCCTCCCCTCCCTTAGACCCACCCTCCCCTTCATCCCCCCTCCCTTTATCTACTCACCTCCCCCACCCCCCGCCTCGTTCCAATCATCTGCCCTTAGCCCCGCCCTCTCCCTCTCTCCTCCTCCCCCTCCCTGGAACGCCTCCTGTCCCCCCCCTTTATCCCCGCCCTACCCCCTACCTCCCCCCACCCCCACCGCCTCTTTCCAATCTTCTCCCCTTAACCCCGCCCTCTCCCTCTCCCCCTCCCCACTCCCTGGAACGCCTCTAACCCCCCCCTTTATCTCCGCCCTACCCCCCTTCCCCCACACCCCACCGCTTCTTTCCAATCTTCTCCCCTTAACCCCGCCCTCTCCCTTCCCCCCCCCTCCCTGGAACGCCTCTAGACACCCAATCACCCAATCACCCAATCGCCCTCGTCCTCAGCCGATAAAACTCAGTGATTGACAGATTGATGTGATTATCTCAGGACGGTTTTATTGAATTTTTTATCCAACCTGATTAAGGAATATTGCCCTCCATTTACATATTCAATAAAACAGGCCATCTAAACGATCATTCTATGACATCATATCATTAAAAAAAAGGGAGAATTAAAAAAGAAAGAAAAAAGACTTTGTCATGTCGTTGTCATTCCTCGTGATTTAATCAAAAGAAAACCAGGAAATGATGACGTCACAATCCAGCGCAACAGACCGGATGTCCAAAGGTTAATCAGCATATGTTGCAGATTCATGTGATCCTTGGAACCTCACTTCCAAAGGTGCAGTGGGAGAAAAAATAGACTATTTTAGAAACCTTATTTTATTATTTTAGAAATTATTATATTATTATTTTAGAAACCTTATTTTATTATTTTAAAAAAATATTATAATATTATTTTAGAAACCTTATCTTGTTATTTTAGAATTTATTATCTTATTATTTTAGAAACCATGT
>NC_091551.1:7632935-7635435 GCF_042767895.1 Penaeus vannamei
TTGTCTGTTTGCCTACCCGCCTGTCTGTCTTCCTGTCTGTCTGCTTGCTTGTCTACCTGTCTATCTGTTTGCTTGTCTACCTGTCTATCTGTTTGCTTGTCTACCTGTCTATCTGTTTGCTTGTCTACCTGCCTGCTTGCTGCTATCATTCCCGTCGTCAATACCGCCGTTTCGTTGGCTGAAATGCGGTCCAAGTATTCTGTCCGCGTTGCGAGTCCCGGGCACAGGAAAGCCCCCCAAGCCCAGCATCGGCCATTGTGACTATGGGATCTATTATGCTCGCTAATGGTCTCGGGTCTTCCCCTGTTTGCCTCCGTGTGTGTCTAGAGATGAGGCGGGGCGGGGCGGAAAATGCTGGGGTTTGGTCTTAAGTTGCTGTTGTGCGACTAACGAAATGCTCAGTTTGATAATGTGGGACTGAGATGTTTTCTTCTCCTGTGCACGATCGCACGAGTAGGGACTTACACAGATTCTGGCATACATATATGCACGGACACATTGATGCACACACACATACACGAGCATGCATGTATACATATACAAACACATGCACTCATATCGCAGCACACACACACACACATCCACACAGACACCCACCAACACACTTACACACACCAACACACACACACCTACACACACACCTACACACACTCATACTTACACACCTACACACCTACACACCTACACACGCACACACCTACACACGCACACAACTTCTCGTATACCAGGCATCCTTCCTCGCATTTATATATACGTTTATAAGAGCTGCAAATTGATGGAGTTATTTCCCCTTTTTTGTGAATGAAATCAGCTGGTGTTGAACTCCCCCCGAACCAGCTGTGACTCCCGGGCCAGCTGGTGAGGGAAGAGAGGGAGAATGGGTAAGAAGGAGAGGAGGGTAAAGGGAGGTCAAAGGAAAGGGAGGAGAGAAGGGAGAGAGGAGGGATGGGTAAGGAAGGGAGGACAGGGGAAGAAGGATAAAGGGAAGACAAGGGAAAGGAGGAAGGGGAAGGTAAGTGGGTGGAGAAAGAGAGAGGGAATGGGTAAGGAGGAGAAGAGAAGAGAAGGAGAGTAAAAAGGGAGAGAGGGGAATGGGTAAGGAGGAGAAGAGAAGAGAAGGAGAGTAAAAAGGGAGAGAGGGGAAAGGGAGATTGGGGAGAAGGAGAGAGAAGGGATGGGGAAGAAGGAGAAGAGAAGGGAAGGAGAGTAAAAAGGGAGAGAGGGGGAATGGGTAAGAAAGAGGAAGAGAAGGGAAGGAGAGTAAAAAGGAAGAGAAGGGAAAGGGAGATTGGGGAAAGGGAGGAAGAAGGGAAACCTTAGTGACTCGATCCCGGCTGGATGAGATATCTCCGCCCCCTCCCCCTCCCCCCCTACCCCTAACCATGCGACTTCTCCTTGTACTCTCCTTTCTCTCTCTTTTCTCTCTCTCTCCTTTCCCTATTTCTCCCATCCGTTGGCCTTTTTTTACCATCCCTTCTCTCTCTCCTTTCCCCAATCTCTCTTTCCCTTGTTTCCATTTTACTATCCTTCTCTTCTCTTCTCCTTCTTACCCATTCCCCCTCTTCCTTCACCCACCTACCTTCCCCTTCCTCTCTTCCCTCGTCTTCCTTTTATCCCTCTTCCCTTGTCCTTCCCTTCTTACCCATCCCTCCTCTCTCCCTTTTCCTTGACCTCCCTTTACCCTCCTTCCCTTCCACCCTCCCTCTCTCCTAGACCACCCCACCTTCCCCCACTTACCCCTCTCCCCCTCTCCCCCCACCTTCCCCTCCTTCCTCCCTCCCCCTCTTCCCCCCACCTTCCCCTCCTTCCTCCCTCCCCCTCCCCCCCTCTTCCCCACTATCCCCTTCCCCCTCCTTTCCTTCCACCCCCTTCTTCCCCCACCTTCCCCGACTTCCCCTCTCCCCCTCCCCCTTCTTCCTCTCCTTCCCCCCTCCCCCTCCCCCTTTCTTCCCCACTATCCCCGCTCCCCCTCCCCCCTTCTTCCCTGACTTCCCCCTCCCCGTCCCCTCTCTTCCCCACTATCTCCTCCCCCTCCTTCCCTTCCACCCCCTCTTCCCCCACCTTCCCCGACTTCCCCTCTCCCCCTCCCCCTTCTTCCCCTCCTTCCCCCCTTCTTCCCCACTATCCCCCCTCCCCCTCCCCCCTTCTTCCCCGACTTGCCCCCCCTCCCTCTCCCCCCTCTTCCCCACTATCCCCTCCCCCTCCTTTCCTTCCACTCCCCCTTCTTCCCCACTATCCCCTCCTCCTCCTCCCCCTCTCCCCCCCCCACTTCCCCCACCTTCCCCGACTTCCCCTCTCCCTCCCCCCCTCCGAGACACCGTAACTCATGCCAGCTGGTGCGGTGCCTGATTTACCCGGCAAAACGACGGCGGTTCGGCAGACAGATGGTTCGCTTGATTTTACCGCTGTCGTGAGGGAGAGGGAGAGAGGGGAAGGGAGAGAGAGGGAGAGAGAGGGGAAAGGAAAGGGAGAGGGAGAGGGAGGGAGAGGGAAAGGGAGA
>NC_091551.1:7642935-7645435 GCF_042767895.1 Penaeus vannamei
CTTAGAGTCCTCGGAAGGGGTATGAGGACGACCTGTGAGGAGGGATGGTTCTTAGAGTCCTCCGAAGGGGTATGAGGACGACCTGTGAGGAGGGATGGTTCTTAGAGTCCTCGGAAGGGGTATGAGGACGACCTGTGAGGAGGGATGGTTCTTAGAGTCCTCGGAAGGGGTACGAGGACGACCTGTGAGGAGGGATGGTTCTTAGAGTCCTCGGAAGGGGTTCGAGGACGACCTGTGAGGAGGGATGGTTCTTAGAGTCCTCCGAAGGGGCATGAGGACGACCTGTGGGAAGGGATGGTTCTTAGAGTCCTCGGAAGGGGTACGAGGACGACCTGTGAGGAGGGATGGGGCTTAGAGTCCTCAGAAGGGGACTGAGGACGACCTGTGAGAAGGGATGGGGCCTCGTGTCCTCAAGTCGTATCCTCACGTCGAGGTCCGGATCTGGAGAGACGACGGCCGCCCGCCACCTTCTCCTTGTCCTCGGGGTGCCACGCCAGAATCCCGGAGGACGACGGCGCTCTGGTGGTCAGCTGGCGGTGGTCAGTCCTGGCGTCGGGGGAGCAACAGCTGGTGGAGCGGTGATTGACGTCTTCTGGATATGGTGATATCGATCAAATCACGATCCTTAATATCTCATCAGCTTCCTTCAAATAACCTCTCGTCTGGTTAAGGTCAGCCATTTAATTTACGATCGTATTGAAGCACAAATTTCCAAGGAGATACATAGATTCCGCTGAAGAGTGGAGGGAGACAATAAAGAATAAGAAAAAAAAGGAAATAAAATAACTAAAAAAACGGAATCTGCTGGACCCGTCACGCATCCTTCAGGGCGATGGTTCCTCTCATGCAAAGATGGCGGCGAAGGTGGTGTTCATACTCATCCGGATTTGACCGAGAACTGATAGCCTGCTGTGTTTTTAAAAATCTTCTTGGGTAATCTTCGTAATATTTTTTAGCTTCTGAATCAAAGTCCGGGTTACTTTCCCTTCAGATAAGTACACACACACACACATACACACATACATACACACACACACACACACACACACACACACACACAAACACACATACACACACACACACATACACACACACAAACCCACACACACACACACATACACACAGGCGCTGTAATGAAGTCGCTGCACCTTCATCAAAGAACAAGTTTCCAATAAACGTTTCTATTGGAGAAGTCGGTGGCCATGACAAGTCCGGCGACGCTTCAAACAGCAAAATAGCTGAAAATGCTCGTCTCTTTCTGTCTTTTCTCTTGTCATTCTTCTTCTTTTTTCCCATTTCTGCTCCTCTTTCTCTCCCTTTTTTATTTTTTCATACGTTTTCTATATATAAATATGTATACTTTTTCCTACTCTTTCTGTATGTAAATATATACAAATAATTTTCCTCTTCTTTCTCTTTTCTGTCATTTGATTTTTTTTTCTATTCCTTCATTCTCTCTCGTAGTTTCATTTTCACCATTTTTAAAAAATCTCATTCTATTCGTAACCCCTCTCTACATCTTTTTACTCTTTCACCTTCATTACAAAGAAATAACGATTGTCATTCTTTTCTCTCTTTCTACACACAAAAGGACAATACAGATGCACTCCCATTTCCTTTATATAATGAGGCATGTATTCTCATATTCAGCATAGCAAGCAGACTAATGCTGAGTTCTTGGCTGTGTGCGTTGTGCTGCTGAGTGCATAGGGAATATTCTTTACGAAAAAAGAGAAAACATCTGAAAAATAATGAAAAAAGAAGGAAATCTAGTTATTTTCCTGGAATAGCTGGAGTTTTACTATGTCTTTCTCTTGTTGTTTAGCTGACGTGTGGACCAGTGTGTGAGTTGTAGTCTGTTCGTTGCCAATTTAAGTGTCTTGGCTATTTTTCCCGAAGGTCTGTATGTCCATCTTAACTCTGTTTACACTCGATATGCAATTGTATACAGAAGCGATACAATCCCGAGCATAAACTTACAGATAGACGCACAGAAAGATGATCGTAACTACAGAGATTAATTCTAAGTATCTTGATCATTTTGTAAGAGTATCAGCTTTGTTTTGCTCCGTAATTAAAATTTTCGTTTTTTTTCTCTCTCTCTCCCTTCCCCCCTTAATTAAAGTGGCTTATTTTTGGACCTCATCGTTAGTATAGCCTTTGTATTTTCATTTCCATATCTTTAAATTTCTTTGCTGTTATTCTTGTTCTTCTTCTTCCCCAGTGTCCTTATTCCTTCTTCAATTATATTTATTTATTTATTTATCTTGACGCATCCACATTAAACCGTTCATAGAAAACGAGGTCTGCTCACAAGACAAAGAAAACGAGATTTATTCTGCAATTGACGTCACAAGTGATGAGTGGGGGAGAGCCAGCATCAATATTTATTGATTGATTGATTAAAAAAAAGAAATATAATAGTTTGGAAACTGTAGAGGGAACAATTCTTTAGAAGAAGAAGAAAAAGAAGATGATGATGATACAAACAAGTACAAAC
>NC_091551.1:7685435-7690435 GCF_042767895.1 Penaeus vannamei
CGGGAAGGGCGATGCGTGTATGATGAACGGATGTTGTGATGGAGGGAAGTTGAAGTACAGAGATGGCAATGTACCCGAAGTGCGTTTGAAAAGGGTTTGTGTCAACGAGTATGGGAGAGTTTCCTTCGGTACTTGACGGGGAGTGTTTTTTTTCATATGACATTCCCGCTATAGTGGTGGGTGATTAGGGTGTGTTACTCGTCAATTTGCGAGGTCCTTTTGTGTTGTCTTTTTTTCTCTTTCTCTCTCTTTCTGTCTGGCTTTCTCTCTCTCTTTCTCTTTCTGTCAAGCTTCTCTCTCTCTCTCTCTCTCTTTCTGTCTGGCTTTTCTCTCTCTCTTTCTGTCTATCTTCTCTTTCTTTCTTTCTCTCTCTCTCTCTCTCTCTCTCTCTCTCTCTCTCTCTCTCTCTCTCTCTGCCTATCTAGCTATTCTCTCTCTCTTTCTGTCTAGTTTCTCTCTCTCTCTTTCTGTCTACCGAGTGTGGAAGAGTTTCCTTCGGTACTTGACGGGGAGTGTTTTTTTTTTTTTTCATATGACATTCCCGCTATAGTGGTGGGTGATTAGGGTGTGTTACTCATCAATTTGCGAGGTCCTTATGTGTTATCTTTTTTTTCTCTCTTTTTTTCTGTCTAGGTTTTTTTTTTCTCACTCTCTCTCTTTCTGTCTGGCTTCTCTCTCTCTCTCTTTCTGTTTAGCTTCTCTCTCTCTCTTTCTGTCTAGCTTCCCTCTCTCTCTTTCTGTCTAGCTTCTCTCTTTCTCTCTCTCTTTCTGTTTAGCTTCTCTCTCTCTTTCTGTCTAGCTTCTCTCTCTCTTTCTATCTAGCTTCTCTCTCTCTCTCTCTCTCTCTCTCTCTCTCTCTTTCTCTCTCTCTCTCTCTCTCATTCTGTCTCGCTTTTTTCTCTCACTCTATCTCTAATCTCGAGATAGTGTGACTGGAAAGATTTATTATTATTATTATTATTATCATTATTATTATTATTATTATTTTTTTATTATTATCATTTTATATAACAAGATCGGTGTATAAAAGATGGCGGCATCCCTAGTTCGGTGTTCTGTGGATTTGCGTTTACGGCTATTTTCTCGTTTAGGATTTTCTGAAGTTGGCAAACATTTTAGCGAATAAAAAGTCCACTGTCAGGTAGAGTCTTACACATAGAAACTGAAAGCTTATCTAAAGCTTTTCCATCCAGTTGAAAGTGCAGTCCCATGCTTGGTAAAAAAAAAAAAAAAAAAAAAAAACGCCTCCCCCCCCCCAAAAAAAAAAAAAAAGTTTGGGAGCATATATTCTAACAAATGATCCACTGGAAAGCCAAGGAAAATATATGGTTTTGAAAAGATTTTCTGTAGATCTTTGCCTGTGGATTTCCATTACAGTTCTCTTCATGTTGATATGAAAAGTGTTTTGATGTTAATAGAGACTATGAGTAAGAAAAAAAACAAACATTGTATATACATTGTATATATGAGGTATATAATAGGTAATAGCTATCACATAAGTTCGTCACACACACACACACAAAACAAACAAACAAACGAAGAAACACTTAGTAATATTGCCGCCTCTGTTGCCTAGTTTTTTTGTCAAAGATTGTACCAAAAACAAAACAGGAAATTATTATTATTATTATTATTATTATTTTATTATTTTTTAAAGACAAGACATTGTTGGTGATTCGATTACGGAAAATACTACAACATCGTCCAAATTAACTACTAAAAAGGATAGCACTGGGAAAATGTCACTGATGATGATAACCACAATACCCTTTATCAACATATATCAACACTTTATAACTTTAGACTTCAGGCCTAACTCCATTTCTTTATATTACCTCCCAACCAGTCAACCAGCCATTGATGTATTCATCTATACAGTCGCCTATAAAGCCATAGAGCAATTTAGACAGGCACACCCAGTCATAGAGCAATTTAGACAGACAGACCCAGTATTCGAAAGGGACTTCTGGCAGACATTGACTTTAATTAAACAAAAATCAACAAGACAGAGACATTCCAAAGGGTGCTTCTCACACTAGTTCTGAGACAATTAACAAGCCAGGTACATAGTATAGCACTATTCGAGAGCGTATTGTGGAAGTTACAGCTTCAGCCAGGTAATGACGCAGGCAGGTAAAGAGGGATACGGACTGGCAGACAGGTAGGTAGCCAGGTAGATAAGTAAACTCACAAGCAGGCAAGCAGGCCGGCAGACAGAGAGCCAAGCAGACAGGCACCCAAACAGACAGACAATCAAACATTAACAAACAAAGACAGAAACAGAGAACAAAGACAACGATAGAGACAAACAGACACCCAGACAGACAGATAATAAGACAAGGAATCAAACATTAACAAACAAACCAAGACAGAAACAGAGAACAGAGACAAACAGACTCCCAGACAGACAAAGAAACAGACAGATAAACAGACAAGGAATCAAACACTAACAAACAAAGACAGAAACAGATAACAGAAACAACGAAAGAGACAAACAAACAGACTCCCAGACAGACAGACCAACAAACAGACTCCCAGACAGACAGACAAACAAACAGACTCCCAGACAGACAGACCAACAAACAGACTCCCAGACAGACAGACAAACAAACAGACTCCCAGACAGACAGACAACTCAACTCCCAGACAGACAAACCACCAAACAGACTCTCAGACAGACACACAAACAACCAGACTCCCAGACAGACAGACACACAAACAGACTCCCAGACAGACAGACAAACAAACAGACTCCCAGACGGACAGACCAACAAACAGACTCTCAGACAGACACACAAACAAACAGACTCCCAGACAGACAGACACACAAACAGACTCCCAGACAGACACACAAACAAACAGACTCCCAGACAGACAGACAAACAGACTCCCTGACAGACAGACACACAAACAGACTCCCAGACAGACAGACACACAAACAGACTCCCAGACAGACAGACAAACAAACAAACAGACTCCCAGACAGACAGACAAACAGACTCCCAGACAGACAGACAAACAAACAGACTGACAAACAAACAGACTCCCAGACTGACAAACAAACAGACTCCCAGACAGACAGACAAACAAACAGACTCCCAGACAGACAAACAAACAAACTCCCAGACAGACAGACAGACAGACAAACAGACTCCCAGACAGACAAACAGACTGACAACCAAACAGACTCCCAGACAGACAAACAAACAGACTGACAAACAAACAGACTCCCAGACAGACAAACAAACAGACTGACAAACAAACAGACTTCCAGACAGACAAACAAACAGACTCCCAGACAAACAAACAAACAAACTCCCAGACAGACAGACAAACAAACAAACAGACTCCCAGACAAACAAACAGACTCCCAGACAGACAGACTCCCAGACAGACAGACAAACAGACTCCCAGACAGACAGACAGACAGACATCAACAAAAGGGTCCTTGCAGCGCCACGCAGTCGACCCGCCGTCCTCGGGGCTGCCACTTCCCGCGCGCAACAACAAACAAAACATTTTGGTCGAGTCCGAAACGTTTCAGTGAGCCGGAAAACGTTGTTCAGCTCCGTATGACCAGGATTTTATACGTTGTTTTGTTCGCTATGCATATTTGATAAACCTGTATCGACGCAAGCATTTTTTTTTATGTGGACGGTATGCGGAATTATGTGTATGTATAAGTAGAGAGGATTCATTTATTTGTGAAGCTTTTGTCGATCTTTGTTTTTTGTTTTTTTAGGGGAATAGGAAGGTGACGAGAAAATGAGTAGATTCTTGGTAGTGATTGTAGCTCTGTAGGTATTTCTCTTCCGGCGGATGAATCGAGGAAATGGACAGCTATTGATGTACAAAGTCTATTTAAAGTCTATTTGTTTGCTCGCTTGTTGGCTGTCTTGGCCGCACTTTGTGAGGAGGATTACCAGCAGATACATACACATACACACACACATACGCACACACACATTCACACGCACATACGCACACACACACACACACACACACACACACACACACACACACACGCACGCACACACACACACAAACACACACACACACACACACATACACACACACACACATATATGTATATATGTATTTATGTACGTACGTATATATTATACACACATCTATTCACTGGTTTATTTGTATATCTTGGTGTGTCTACAGCAGACGTGTCCTCTCCCGCAGCAGAGCCCAGCGAGCCTATGAATGCCGACAAAGCAACAAAGCAACAAACAAGGGGAACACAAAGCGAACCAAGTGAAGCTGCAAACAAAGGTCGAGAAGGCTACCCCCCACCCCACCCCCACCCCCCACCCCTCCGCCCCCGCCAAGTGAAGCTGTAAACAAAGGTCGAGAAGGCTACACCCCGCCCCCATCCCCCTCCACCACCACCCCATCACCACCCCACCCCTCCGCCCCCGCCAAGTGAAGCTGTAAACAAAGGTCGAGAAGGCTACCCTCCCTCCCCCATCCATCACCCCCCACCCCACCCCCACCCCACCCCTCCACCCCTCCGCCAAGTGAAGCTGTAAACAAAGGTCGAGAAGGCTACCTACCCCCACCCATCACCTCCACCCCGCACCCCTATCCCCCACCCTCCGCCCCCGCCAAGTGAAGCTGTAAACAAAGGTCGAGAAGGCTGCTACACCTGCCCCCATCCCCTCCACCACCCACCCCATATCACCACGCCCACCCCTCCGCCCCCTGCCAAGTGAAGCTGTAAACAAAGCAATCGAGAAGGCTACAATTTCCCTGCCCCCCATCCATCACCACCCCACCCCTACCTCCCACCCCCACCCCACCCTCCGCCCACTGCCAAGTGAAGCTGTGCAAACAAAGGTCGAGAAGGCCACCCCTCCATCCCCACCTCCCCTATCCTCCCCCACCCCACCCCCCCACCCCTCCGCCCCCTGCCAAGTGAAGCTGTAAACAAAGGTCGAGAAGGTTCTCTCCCCGGCATCCCCATCCCCACACCACCCCACCCCCACCCCCAC
>NC_091551.1:7702935-7715435 GCF_042767895.1 Penaeus vannamei
AGTAGAACTGGTGAGGTGGTGATGAGGTGACGGGCTTTAGGGCACACAAACACACACACACAATTATCCTTACTAATATGATTATTACCTCCGCCAAAGAGGTAACAATCATATGTTTTTAGTAGCGTTGCTTAGTTTGTTTGTTCATTGGTTAGCATGATAGTTACGTACATTATGATTATTATCATTTTTTAAAATATTTTATTATTATTATTATTATTATTTTTTTTTTTACCAAATTTGCGTCTTAACCCAACTTACATGTCATTAAATCTGGGTGGTGATCCGGACTTCCAGGTCACGGGTTCGAGTCACCAGGGCGGTCGTTGGGTAACCACCTCGCGTTCCAACTGCTGGTCCAAACCCGATTTCATGGCGAGAAAAAGGCCTATCTCCGTGAGGATGTTCAACGCGGGTGACTTGGGAGGGGTGAGGGGGGTGGGGTGGTGCTGGGGTAGGCTGGGGTGAAAGTGTGTGTGTGTGGGGGGGGGGGGGGGTAGGATTGGGTGAAAGTGTGTGTGTGGGGGGGTTACTTCGGGATGAGCGTTCGATCCGCGATTCACCTCCGCGTCTCGGAAGCGGATGGCGACCCACGCGATTCTTGCAGATACCCCTTGCCGGTCACTGGCTTCGGAAACCACTAGGTTACACATCTCTAAGCACTCACACAGAAACACTCATACATACACTCACACAAATATTCATACATACACTCACACAGAAACACACATATATACACTTACATAGAAGCACTCAAATATACTCACACAGAAATATTCATACATACACTCACACAGAAATATTCATACATACACTCACACAGAAACACTCATATATACACTTACATAGAAACACTCAAATATACTCACACAGAAATATTCATACATACACTCACACAGAAATCTTCATACATACACTCACACAGAAATATTCACACATACACACACACAAATATCCATACATTCACTCACACACACACACGCATATAGACCGATTCGGTGTGACGTCACGAGCCGGAGTCACCATTCCACTTGGTGAAAACAAACCCGTCGCTCGCAGATACCTCGCTATCAACGTGAAGGAAAATGGCGTATGAATTCTTTGATTCTTCAAAAACCGAAGCGAAAAGGTGATATGAAGCAAAACTAGAAGCTGTGTAGCTAAAAGAGTACTCATACCGAAATCTGGATCGACGATCCTTCGAAATGACCTAAAATTGAATATTCCGACATCTACGACTATTCTATCAATAAACCAGATGATAATAATAATTTTATAATAACATAATTTGCTACAGTAATGTATGACGTTTAGCTATATAGGGTATTTTTCATTGAAATCAGTGCCATTTCCTAACATCACTTTTCTTCCCATTTACTAGGTGTTTATACAAAGGAGACAAGGAAGTCCGTAAAGGCCTAAAAGCGACGCATTTTTCTCTCTCCTCAATAATTTGACCTCAAGAGATAGGCCCTCTTCAGTTGTTTCTTCTGCCGGACCATTTAGCATTTCTGACTAAGGCAACAGGCAACTGCATACCTGCTTTGTTTTCATTTAATGGACAGTGCTTGAAGACACTTGGGATAAAGTCTGGGTGAAGTGGATGCGGGGATGGTTTGCCTGTAAATATAAATTATGATAAATCAATTTACTACAAAAAAGAAAGAACATGAAAATAATAGAATTGTTATTGTGCTTTTTAGAATATATGACTACTGCCAAAACCTAATGTCGACAATGTTGATCTTGTTTGGCCTTGATAGGTAGTGTAGATAGACAAGAGTATGAAAGTGATTATCTGTCTTTGGAATTTGAAAAGGTGTAATATATTAACATGTACATCAGTAAAATATTCTGAGCAGATGTAAACAATTTCCACCAGCCAAGCACTCCCATCAGCGTTCATGCGTTTCATGGCCTGTAGGCCTACCCATCGCTTCCATTATTCAGGTTTCTTTTCGCGATCTGGGAATATATGAAAGGTTAAACCTATCTTTCCTATCATGTTGTGGTTCGAACAACCAACGACAACACAACTCTTTGGCATTTTCACGCAAAGAAACGAAATTCTCAGAAAAATTCAACGCAATGATTTTTCGAACGAACGAGGGTTTGTTTTCACCAAGTGCTCGTTGCTAGGGGCCGTTGCTAGGCGTTACCGAATCGGTCTATATCATTCACATTTATACTCCCATATCTATATTTTCATATTTTTAGTGATAAAAACGAATCGACAGTCCCATGTTTACGCGATTCAGCATGTTTTCAAATAACTAAGAAAAGAAAAGAAAAATATCTGAATTTTAATGTCCGAAAAGGACTTGAATATGTATACAGTGCAGGGGGTAAAATAAGATGAATGATAGTTAATAAAACAACAACCACAAGACAGTAATGATAATAATGTTAATTATGATAATGATAATAATGATAATGATAATAATAATAATCGGCCACGATGGTGAAGAATAAATAATTATCATGATAATCATGATGATGGTAATAATAACAAGATTGATAAAGATAATAACAGTGATATCAGTGAGGATAATATTATCATTAACATTATAACCATTATTACAATAATCATTATCATTATTATTCTATAATCACAATTACTATAACCTATACCATCATCATTATCATTATTATCATTGTGACACCTGGTATAAAAAAATGAATTTCCAGTCATTGTAGGTGCTGCCCTCTGTTGGGAAGCGGAAGAAAGCCACCATGTGTAAGCAACTATTTGTTTGAAGCTGCGAATGTACTTTGTAATAAAACCCTTCAGTGTAATGAATTATAGTAACGTCAACATCTGGAGAACACACCAGAAGCTATGTTTTATCCGTGCAATCATGTTGATAAGTGTTTATTCGTCATGTTTCAACTATTCCGCTAGCAGACGTAACATGAAAAGAGTAGCGAAGTTTGCTACAGTGATATCTGGGATTTACGATTTACACTTCGAGGCCCCAAGATAATTTCAAGATTACTTTACGCCTTTGTTATTCAAAAGGAAGTAATGAACAGTTTAAGTTAGTATTTGTGATTAATTGGAGATATTCTTGATGAAATATAGTGTTATAAGCGAGCCGATGACGATGAGCAATGGTGCCAATGTTTACCTTTGTCAGTATTTTCAATATCAACATTCTAAACCATTTTATGTGTTGATTTTGAAGGATACCCGTTTAAATATCTATGGTACTGAATGGTTTAATGATTCTAAGTAGGCATGTTATGGTTTGTTACAGTTGGACCCTTTCGCATGTCAAATAGGTGATCAAACCGAATAAAAACGAGTGACTTTGTCTGCCGTATTGAATATCTCGATCAAACAAGGAAGTTAAACCCATTAACACATACCCCATAACAGTGCGGGTGTTAAAGTTATCATTATTATTATTACTATTATGTCATTGCTGTTGCTGTTGTTCTCATTATCGTCATTTTGTCAATAGTATCACTCCTCTTTTTATCATTATTGTCGTTGCTATTGATATTGTTATTATTATCATCATTATTATTATGTTATCATTACTGTCTTTTGTAATTATTATTACTATTAGTATTATTATTATTATTAGTCAGTGTTGGTTAGTTTGTTGGTTGGTTGGTTAGCAGTAAAACAAAAAACTATGAACAGATTTTTATTATTTTTTTTTACTGATTCTGATCATGATCCGGATCTTTGGCAGGATAACAAAAAAAGTTATGATTTTTATTTTAAGATCCACAAAGCCAAGAAAAAAAAAACTTTGGTTCAGGTTACCCGATCGACCGTATTTTTTGCCGGAAAAAATGCCTACTCAAAATTTTATATCGCTGAATTCCCGGCTACCGCAATTCTAAAGCCTTACTGTTAAAAAATACCAACAGAAGCACAACCCTTAGAGCCACAACGGCTACCAAAACACACTAAGCTAACTGGATCATGTCTATTGCCACTAGCCAAATGAACCAAACAGTTTCATTGCATCCCATAAAAAAAAAAATAAATAAATAAATAAAAAGAGAGAGAGAGAGAGAGAGAGATAGATAGATAGATAGATAGATAGATAGATAGATAGATAGATAGATAGATAGATAGATAGATAGATAGATAGAGAGAGAGAGAGAGAGAGAGGGGGGGGGAGGGATAGGGAGAAAGAGAGAGAGAGACAAAGACAGACAGACAGAGAGAGAGAGTGAGAGAGAGAGAGAGAGAGAGAGAGAGAGAAAGACAGACAGACAGACAGACAGACACACAGAGACAAAGAGAAAGAGAAAGAGAAAGAGAGAGAGAAAGAGAAAATCCCAACCTACCGACCCACCTTAAAAGGGAGTCTGTTACCTGGTCCAAATTTTTTTTCTTTTTTCTTTTTTTTCCTTAGCTTCGTGAGATTGAGAAGCACGGGCGTCACCAGTGTGCCCAAAAAGAAGGCGATTTCATTGCAATTCTTCAAGTGTGAATAATTTTGTTGCATCAGTGACCCTATTGTCTCAGCAGATGTATACGGGTTTTCCTATTCAAATTCTTGATATAACAACAAGGACAACACTGTATTACTGTTACTGTAATACAACTACTAATCGTAATCAAATCTAAATAACAAGAATGATATTAATAACAATGATGATATTAATATTATTAATGATAATAATAGTAATAAGATTAAAGATAATAATAGAAACAACAACAATAATGATAATAGTAATGATAATGGTAATAGTAATAATGATAATAATAATAAATAATATAATAATGATACTAATACTGATACTGTTAGTTATGCTACTAATAATAACAACAATATAGTAATATTGAGAGTGATGATACTAATAATAGTGATGATAATGACAATGATAATGATAATAATCATAATTGTAATAATAATAATAATGATGGTGAAAATAATGATAATGATGATGATGATGATGATGATGATGATGATGATGATGATGATGATGATGATGATGATGATGATGATGATGATGATGATGAGGATGAGGATGATGATGATGATAATAATAATAATAATAATAAATAGTAATGATAAAAACAATTTAATAATGATGATATTGATAATGATGATAATAATGTTGACAATGATTACAATAATAACGATGAAAAAAAAATATAGTAATGATAATAATGTTGATATTAGTAATGATAATAATGATGATAATGATATTCATACAAATAATAATGATAATAATAATAAAGATAATAAATAATAATAATAATAATGATGATGATAATAATAATAATAATAATAATAATAATAATAATAATAATAATAATAATAATAATAATAATAATAGTAATGATAGCAATAACAACAATGATGATGATAATTATGATAAAGATATCAATAATGATAATGATAGCAGCAATGATAGTAATGATGATGATGATAATGATAGTTGTAATAATGGTGATGTCCATAAGGATAATATTAATGATAATAATGATAGTAACGATAATAATAATGATGATGATAATGATAATGGTTATAGTAATGATAATGATGATAAAGACGAAAATGATGATAACAGTTATAATGATAATAGAAAAGTAATGATAATCGTAAAACAATAATAATAACGATAATAATAATAATGAATATTATTATTATAATGATAATAATAATGATAATAATAATAAGGGGTAATAATGATAATGATAATGATGATAATAACGCTAATCATAATAATAAGGATAATAAAAGTAATAACAATAGCGACAAAAAGATAATAATGATAATTATGATGATGATAAAGATAAAGATAACAAATAATGGAAATAATAATAATAATAATAACGATATTAATAACAACAATAATTGTAATCAGAAACATGATTACGAGAAAAGTAGTAATAATGAAGTTAATGATTGAGAAATAAGACATAATGAAAAACAACAAAAATCAAGGAAAACAACCGAATCTTTCGTTTTTTATTATTATTATTATAATAACAATAATTGTAATCGGAAAGATGATTACGAGAAAAGTAATAATAATGAAGATAATGATCGAGAAATAAGATATAATGAAAAACAACAAAAATCAAGGAAAACAACCGAATCTTTCGTTTTTTTTCGTAAGACAAGAAAGAACATCCCATTTCAAGACAAGGCATCGAGCAGCGTCTTCTGAGAATCCATATCTGTGCTTTCCTTTCTTTTCGTATTATTTCGTACTATTTCCATTTCTTTCTCTTTTTTTTTATCCCCCTTTCGTTCTCATCTCCTTCGCTCTCTCTCCCTATCCCTCACATGGTCGTTCTTCTCCCTTCTTTTCCTCCTTTCTCCTCTTCTCCTTCCTCTTTCATTTTTTCCCCTGTTTCTTCATTTCTTCTTTCTTTATCTTTTTTCTTTTCTCTCTACTTTTTTTTCTCCTTCGATCCTCCTCCTCCCTTCCTTATAAGGTTATTTCCTTTTCTTTCTTTCTTATTTCTCCCCTTTCTACATTTTTCCTTTACTCGCTCTTCCTCCTATTCCTCCCTCCTCTTTCTTCTTCCTCTCCTAGTTGCCTTTCCACCTCCTCATTCCATCTCTTCCTATCCTTTTCCTCGTCCTCCCTTCCCTTTCCGCCCCTCCCTCTCCTCCTCCTTCACCCTATCCTCTTCCCATCCTGCTTCCCCCTTCTCATTCACCTCCTCCTCCTCCTCCTCCTCCCTTCCCCTTCCCTGTCAACTCCTCCTCTTTCTTCCCACTCTTCTCCTTCCCTTCCCCTTCCTTCTCTCCTCTTCCTCTTCCTTCCCCCTTCCCTTTCCCTACCCCCTCTCCTCCTCCTCCTCCTTCCCTTTCCCTTATCCCCTCTCCTTCTTCCCTTCCTCCTCCGTCCTCTCATTCTCCTCCTCCCTCCCTCCTTCTTCCCCTTACCTTTCTTCCTTCCTTTCCTCCCCCCTCTTATTCTACCCCTCCCTTTCCTTCCCAGTTTCTTCCAGGTTGCTTCCCCTTCGCCCTCATCCACCTTCTTCCTCCTTCCTCCCTCTTCCCTTCCCGCTTTCCCTTCTCCTCTTCCTCCTTCCCCCTTCCTTCCTCCTCTTCCCTTCCCCCCTTTCCCTTCTCCTCTCCCTCCTTCTCCCCTCCTTCCTCCTCTTCCCTTCCCCCTTTCCCTTCTCCTCTTCCCCCTTCCTTCCTCCCCTTCACTTCTCCTTTTCCCTTCTCCTCTTCCTCCTCCTCCTACTTATCTTTCGGTAAATACTCGTCTTTAGAACTGTTCCGCGAATATCGTATTGTGCTATATGTTTTTTCGTTCGTTTTTCTTTCTTTCACTTTTTTAAAAATCTTATCATCTCGAAACTAGAGATAAGAACTTTCCATTTTCCGTGTAAAGGTTTCACTCACTTTTCTCTTCTCCCTTTCAGCTCTTACATTTTCTTATTTAGTTCTCTCTCTCTCTCTCTCTCTCTTTCTTTCTTTCTTTCTTTCTTTCTTTCTTTCTCTCTCTCTCTCTCTCTCTCTCTCTCTCTCTCTCTCTACTCTATCTCTATCTCTATCTCTATCTCTCTCTATCTCTCTCTATCTCTCTCTCTCTCTCTCTACTCTATCTCTACTCTATCTCTACTCTATCTCTATCTCTATCTCTATCTCTATCTCTATCTCTCTCTCCCTCCCTCTCTCTCCTCTCTCTCTCTCCTCCTCCCTCCCTCCGTCTCTTTCTCCCTCTCCCTCTCCCCCTCCCTCCCTCTCTCTCTCTCTCTCTCTCTCTCAGTTCCTGTTTGGTAAGATGTCTGCTTATTATGTGATGTCAGATGTCAGATATTCTCACTGTTGACATTGTAGCGATTTCCCCATTAAATCTAGCGCTATTGGACTGCACTACAGCTGGAAAGTTTGCTGACTAGCTGCCTTCGACTTTCACTTTATTTGATTATTTATGTATTATTATTATCGTTATCGTTATCATTATTATCTTATGTTTACTATATTGTTATTTTATCATGATTATTATTTTATTGTTATTATTATTATTATTATTATTATTATTATTATTAGTATTATTATTAATATTATTACCATCAATACTATTATTGCTATTATTATCATTATCATTATCATAATTCCTTATTTTTTGTCATTATTATCACTGTTTTTATCATTGTTATTATTATCATTGTCAGTTCCATTATCCATATTCTTACTCTTATTCTTATTCTTCTTCTTATTATTATTATCATTATTATCATCATTATCAGTATTATCATTATCATTATTATCATCATTATCAGTATTATCATTATCATTATTATCATCATTATCACTATTCATTATCATTATCATTATTCTTTTTATTAACAACCCTAATCTCCAACGACTTTCCCCTCATCTCCCAAACATCAAACCCTTCCTAAACAATCACGAACCATAATAAAAAAAACGGAACACAGAAGCCCATTAACATCCTGACTCGTTCATCTCCTCGCCCCGCCGTGTCATCGCACCGAAACAGGTCTCGAACATGTCCATTTCAGGAGCTGGAGGTGTTGACGCTTCGCAGGACGACAGAGGGTATATTGGCAGTACACGTTCCGAGGTGGCCTTCTGAACGCGCGAGTTGGACGCCGCGCCGGTGAACGAAGAAGGTCAAAGGTGCATCTGTAGGTAAGGAGGTATTTATTAATATAGAAGAGAGAAAGAGAAAGAAAAGGAAAGAAAAGATAAGAAAGAGAAAGAAAGGAAGGAGAAGGAAAGTAAGGAAAGGAAAGAGAAAGAAAAGAAAAGAAAAAGAAAGAGAAAGAAAAGAAAAGAGAGAAAAAAGAAAAGCAAAGCAAGAGAAAGAAAACAAAAGAAAAGCAAAGAAGGAGAAAGAAAAGAAAAGGAAGGAAAGAGGAAGAAAAGAAAAGCAAAAAAAGAAAAAGAAAAGAAAAGCTAAGAAAAAGAAAGAAAAGAAAATGAAAGAATAAAGAAAAGAAAAGAAAAAAACAAAGAAAGAGAAAGAAAAGCAAGGAAAGGAAAGAGAAAGAGAAAGAAAAGAAAAAAAGCTAAGAAAGAGAAAGAAAAACAAAGAAAAGGAAAAAAATAGAAAAGAAAAGAGAGAAAAAGGAGGAAGAAAAAAATATTTATATATTTATTCATTCCCTGCAGAGAAACTAATTAAGGTATGATTAGCTAAGGCAAAAAGGTGGTATTTTTTACATGACATAGGGAGATCTTTTGGGTAGTCTGATATAAGAAGGGTTCTTAACCCTTATAATCACCAAACCTCCTTGACCTCACTTGTAGATGATAATAAATATGTGTTTGGTCTTCTAACTGAACACGAATTGATGTCATACTGAGATAAAGAAAATATCTCACTTTTAGATGAAAATAAATATGTTTGGTCTTCTAACTGAACACGAATTGATGACATACTGAGATAAAGAAAATATCTCACTTTTAGATGAAAATAAATATGTTTGGTCTTCTAAGTGAACACGAATTGATGACATACTGAGATGAAAAAAAAGAAAGAAAAAAAGAGAAGGAAAAAAAAGTCTTAACCAAAGAAACATAAAATGAAACATTACCACATACACGTGTTTGAGAGGGTACAGGATCAGGGGGACTTGCTTCCCTTCTTCCATGGAATGTAAGGGATAGAAGGGGTCAACAAATAGGCCTAAGCGGACTTCATAGAAAACTTAAATTAGTAAAGGCATTTTTTTATTATTCATAAACCGATAGGTATTGACCCTCACTCTCAGTAAATGAATAACAATTTTGGTTAGGAAAACTCCTTCGCTTAAGAACAACTAACTGACCCGATTTTAAAACAATATGACATCAGAAATCAAAATCTGGGGTATCAGTCCTTGTAAATAATGAAGAATATACTCTACACTTCTCTTATGAATCAAAAGTCTCCTGTCTGACAAATCTATAGCCATTATAAACGTATTCAATTAGGGTGATAACTGTTTAACTGCGTTCCCTTGGTTTAAAACGGCTTGTCTCATTGTAAAAAATGCTGTATTCTGTAATGCTCGTTTGATACTTTATAAACATCAATTTTGGGGTATAATTGATGCTGTACTTATTATGTTCCGCATTGACTTTTAAATCTAGGAATATGGAGGATTCATTTAGCGGATTTTGAAATCGAATATAACTTGACGTTTCAGTGTCTGTCTATTATTTCTAGGTTAGGAGAAGAGTTTTTACTTTGTAGTCGTGGGAAATAGTTGTCATTGCTCCCGATTTTCTGTCCGTTCTATGCTTCCTTTGGCGTTGACTTCATGTCTGTCTTTCCGTCTGTCTGTCTGCCTGTCTGTATCTCTGTCTACGGCTGTCTCTGTGTTCTGCGTCTGTGTGTCTCTCTGTCTGCCTGTCTCTGCCTCTGTCTTAGCTCTTGTTGGTCATGTATTCGCTATTGATTTACTGCATTTCTTCTTTTCTCTCATTTATTCATTCATCTCTCTCTCTAACTCTCCTCTCTCTCTCTCTCTCTCTCTCTCTCTCTGTCTCTGTCTCTGTCTCTGTCTCTGTCTCTGTCTCTCTCTCTCTATATATATATATATATATATATATATATATATATATATATATATATTTCCTTCTCTCTAACTCCCCCCCCCCCACCCTCTCTCTTTCTCTCGCTCTTTCTCTCCCACTCCCTCCTTCTCTCTCTCCTCACTCCCACTCCCCTACTCTCTTCCCCTCTCCCCCCTCCCTCTCACCCCCCCTCCATATTCTCCCTCTGTTACATCAGCCTAAAAAAAAAAAAAAAAAAAAAAAAAAAAAAAAAAAAAAAAAAAAAAAAAAAGCAAAAGAGAGAGAGGTATAGACTTACCAACTTTAAAAACCCACCGGCGCTGAAAACACAAGCCTTTGAAAAATGAACATATTGTGTAATGTGCACATCCATATTGACATTATACTTGTATCCCCTTTTTAACCTTTTTTTTTTAAGGGTTTATTAATATTTCATAAATAAAAATGTTCAGATGCAATGTTTCTCTTTGTCGTTATGTTCTCATTTACTAACAAATATTCATATAAATATTGCACGGTGAAATGTTTTCAAATGATGTCCATATTAATCTCCGTGTTATTTGCGCAAGGGGATTTTGCTATTTATCAATTGAACTAATGTATGCAAAACATGTGCATGAATAAGGGAAGCAGCGAAATTAATTATATAAACAGAATGGGGAAATAAGAGAGAGTGATGATTTCTGGGTGTTTGTGTTTGGAGAGAGAGCGAGAGAAGGAGGAAAGAAGGAAAAGGCAGAAAGATGGAAAGAGGAAGAGAATAAAGAAGAGGAGAGAGAGAGAGAGAGAGAGAGAGAGAGAGAGAGAGAGAGAGAGAGAGAGAGAGAGAGAGAGAGAGAGAGAGAGAGAGAGAGAGAGAGAGAAAGCCAGACACAGACAGGAACAGAGACAGAGACAAATAGACAGCCAGGCAGACAGAAAGGTAGACAAATATATAGATAGACACAAAACATAGAAAGAGACAGAGAAAGAGGCAGAAAAAGAGAAAGACAGAGATACAAACAGAATCAAAAGAAGAGAGACAGACATATAGATCGCTTGACATATACATATCGACAGAGAGAACACTAAACACGAAAATAATAAGCATAGATGTAACGATCAAATGGAAATATAGACAAATAACTAAAATAAATAATTGAACATTTTCCTGTGCTATGGCGATTAATGTTTTTTTAATCCTATGAAGTCAAAATCACTCATCGGAAATAGCAAAATGAAAGATCGGGCCTGATATCAAAGCAACATAAATTGCTATGACGTCAACACATGATATAAGGCCGCCGAAAATATACATCATAAAACCTTCGAAAATATTCATCATAAAATCTCCAAAAATGTACAAAATAAATTCTTCCAAAATGTACAAAATGAAATTTGTGAAAAGGTACAAAATAAAATCTTTGAAAAGGTACAAAATGAAATCTTCCAAAAGGTACAAAATAAAATCTCCGAAAATATACATAATTAAATCTCCGAAAAAGTACAAAATAAAATCTCCAAAAAAGTACATGAAATATCCAAAAAAGTACATCATAACAACCGAAAATATACATTCTAAAATCTCCAAAAAAGTACATCATAACATCGAAAAAGTACATCATAAAATCTCCGAAACGTGCCTCATTAAATCCCTGAAATGTACACCACAAGGCCTCCGCACATGCACATCGTGAAGCCCCCGACAAAGTACTTCAAAATGTACAACCGGTTCGTCAATCCCAAGATTCGTTCCGAGGTTAGTCCGCGTTCCAGGAATTAGTCTCCGATCTTATTTCAAGCTTGAAGACCGGACCGAACGTTTCCTCTGACGTTTCCAAAACGTTTAGATCGCAGATATCCTACGGACAGAGGCGGTCGCTTGGCAAGTGGAGCAAGTCATATCAAGCCATAACAAGCGGAGCAAGCCTGAGCAAGCCATAACAAGCCTGAGCAAGCCTGAGCAAGCCATAACAAGCCATAGCAAGCCATAACAAGCCTGAGCAAGCCTGAGCAAGCCATAACAATCCTGAGCAAGGCATAACAAGCCAG
>NC_091551.1:7720435-7725435 GCF_042767895.1 Penaeus vannamei
AGCGTTCATTAAACCCTTCATTACCCAAGTTCTGTAGAAATTGTGATAGATATGAAATATATAGTCCTGTATGGGCGGACTGATGCGCACATACACCAACACATGGATACGTATATACATGCATTCACACACACACACACACACACGCGTGTGCGTGTGTGTGTGTGTGTGTGTGTGTGTGTGTGTGTGTGTGTGTGTGTGTGTGTGTGTGTGTGTGTGTGTGTGTGTGTGTGTGTGTGTGTGTGTGTGTGTACGCGTTTGAAATATCTTACTCAATCATAACGAACTACATCCCTAGCCAAGCTTGTCGTTATCAAACTTTAATATTCATGTAAATTCAACCGCTAACATTCAAGACAGGAATTCATTACTTTAACTTTAATGAATTCACTTAACATCCACTCGGAGAGCTACTACAAGCTAAATATATATTACCCGGGGAACCTTTCGTGGTTATTTGTCTGGTGAACTTTGAACTCTGACCCCGCTTAAGTTTAAAAGGAAGGGGCGGAGTAATATGTTGATAATTATCTTGTTATATTTTAATCATATGATGGCCAGGCTTTTAGAAAAGAGAAAATTTGGCAACTCGCCCACTGGCAACACTGGAATATTCCGATTCGGTAAGTCTCTGTTTTTGGGAAAAATATGAAGTGGAAGTGAAGAAGGCAAGAAATTTTGGTGACAAAAAGTAATAAGAATGCAAAAATATATATTTGAACGTAAGTATGATGTGTCAGCTGATTAGAATAAGGAAGAAACAACCAGTCAGAGTGTTCGTATGTCAGGGTGAGTTGCCAGTTTTTTTTCTTTTGGTGAGATTAAAGGCACAAAATATTTCTGATGAATAAGGATGCTCATTAATGTCGATGATTATATCAATCTGTGGAGGTGGCGGTGATGATGACGATGACGATGATGACAATGATAATGATGATAATGATGATGATGATGACGATGATGATGGCGATGATAATGATGATGATAATGACGATGATGATAACAAAGATGATGATAATGAAGATGATGATGATCACCATCATGAAGATGATAATGATGATGATAATGAAGATGATGATGAGGAGGAGGAGGAGTAAGAAGAGGAAGAAAAGAATGATTGATAATGATGATAACTCATGGTGATGATAATGACGATAACTAATTGAACAATGCTAAAAGTATCACTGGATATGACGACGAAAAAATATACACTGCAGCAGCAGTAGTATGACAGAATGAGGATATTTGTAATAGTAGTAATAACATTAATTAAATTTATAGTAATATTAATCACTGGTATCATTGTAATAATAATGATACTGATACTAATGTTAGTAGTGATAGTATTGCTGATCATAAAAATTATAAGCATATCATTAAAGTAATATGTTCATACTATTACCAGTAACATCGGCAACGACAATACAAAATAGCTAATGACAATCAAAATAATTAATGAAGATTACATTGATAACAGCAACACCGGTAATAATAATCACCAAGCTTACGCAATGATATTCAAATTCATAACTGAAATGTAAAAACGACATCGCTTTTTTTTAAAATCAAGTCACACGATATTCTTAAAGCATAGAATTCGACGAGAGAAGTTGCTTTAGTTCACCTTTAACTCCCACTACAGTGTTCATTTCAGTGGAAGATATTCTGTAGAGTTCGTGATTTAATTACTAGGGCGCCTTAATAAAGAAAATGTCCCACGATTGGAGAGAAATCAGTTTCTTTTTTCTTTTCTTTTTTTTTACTGCCCCTATGCACCAATTCAACCAGTCACTGATACATCCCATACCCTAACCCACCCATTCCGGCCAACAAACACACACCCGCAATCCCAGTCATACCCACCCAATACCATACCAAACCCCATACCCAGTCACCCCGGTCAACATGCACAAACTCACCTTTTTTCAGCCGGATAGGAAAGGGTAAAGGTCCTAGAAGGCGATCTAGTCAGACTGTGCGAAGATCAGTCTGGAAAATGAATTATCGAGAAATTGAAAAGTGGCAAACCCACTTGTTGCTTTCTTTTGTCTGACTATCGTAACAGTCTTCAGATTACTATAAACAATATTAAAAGTCTTTGTGCATTGCCGTTAATGGTAAAGCAAGACTGTTTCGTGTCTGTTTCACAACACTGCTGCATAGTCTCTCGGATCTAGAACTCTTGCCTCCTTCCACACACATACGCACAAACGATCATCCCCGCCTAATAACATATCCTCCACCCCCACCACACACACCAACAAACCACAAACATACACACACATACCCACTCACTTCAAACAACATACACCCACCCACCCAGATACATATCCCCCACCCCCACCCACCCAGATACATACCCCCCTACCCAGATACATACCCCCCACCCCCACCCAGCCACTTTCCAACCCCACCCACTTTCCAACCCCCCTACCCCCTAAAACCATAACCCTCCCCCCTCCACCCACCCTCACCCTCACACACCCCTCCCAACGCCCTCATATACCCTCCTCCCCCCCTTCCCCTCCCCCCTCTCCCCACCACGCACACACACACACACAAGCATTCATGTGCGTGACGACCTCAGCTCTCCCGGTGACCGTAACGCCTATTTGCTGATGAGGTCGAGGCCCAGTGTGTTACGCATAGGGGTAGTAAAGCTGTCGTAAAAAAGACCTGCTTGCACGGACGCCGGACGAGCCCCAGGGGGGGGGGGGGGGAGAGACACTTAACTCTTATGAAGGACGTGACCGAAAGGGAGTCACAGATCGGCAGCGAAAAGGAAGGGAGAGGGAGATAGATAGGGAGGGAAAGGGAGATAAATAGCAATAGATAGGGAGGGAAAGGGAGATAAATAGCAATAGATAGGGAGGGAGAGGGAGATAGATAGGGAGGGAAAGGGAGATAAATAGCAATAGATAGGGAGGGAAAGGGAGATAAATAGCAAAAGATAGGGAGGGAAAGGGAGATAAATAGCAATAGATAGGGAGGGAAAGGGAGATAAATAGGAATAGATAGGGAGGGAAAGGGAGATAAATAGGAATAGATAGGGAGGGAAAGGGAGATAAATAGCAATAGACTGGGAGGGAAGGGGAGATAAATAGCAATAGATAGGGAGGGAAAGGGAGATAAATTGCAATAGATAGGGAGGGAAAGGGAGATAATTCTTATGATAATTCTTAACTCTTATGAAGGACGTGACCGAAAGGGAGACAGAGATAGGCAGCGAAAGGGAGGGAGATGGTGGAAAGGGAGATCTATCTAGGAAAAGGGAGATAAACATAAGGGAGACAAATAGGGAGGGAAAGGAAGATATATAGAGAGAGAAAGAAGGAGATAGATAGAGACGAAAATGGGAGATAGATCTCTATATCCCATTTCCGTACCTGAGGGAAATAACTCATGAAGGGAGATAGGTACGGAAAAGATAAGTTAGATAGGGAGAGAGAGAGAGAGAGAGAGAGAGAGAGAGAGAGAGAGAGAGAGAGAGAGAGAGAGAGAATATATATAATTATATATATATATATATATATATATATATTTACTGATGTATCAATAGATATATATATATATATATATATATATATATATATATATATATATATATATATATATATGTGTGTGTCTGTGTGTGTGTGTGTGTGTGTGTGTGTGTGTGTCTGTGTGTGTGTGTGTGTGTGCGTGTGTGTTCAAAATATATGTATATGTATATATATACATACATATAAATAAATAAATATATATATATATATATATATATATATATATATATATATATATATATATATATATATATATATATATATATATATATATATATATATATATATGCACACACACACACACATATTATATACATACATACATGCATGGAGGAATTGGATGATAGATAGAGAGGAAAAAGAATATAAATAAGGAGAAAATGGCAATAGATATGGTGAATGGGAGACATCCTGGAAATAAAAGGAAGGCAGATGGGGAAGAAAGGGAAAAGTAAATAAGAAGGAAAAGGGTGATGGAGAGGGAGGAAAAGGAAAATAGTTATGGAGAGAAAATGAGAAAGATAGAGGGAAAAAACGAGATACGTAGAGAGTGAAAGGAGGGTAAATAGGGAGGGAAAGGGAGATAGATAGGTAGAAGAAAGAGACAGATAAGGGGAAAGAGATAGATAGGGAGGAAAAGGGAAACAGGAAGAAAAGGGAAGAAAAATAGGAAGATAGGGAAGAAAATGGTCAAAGGAAGAATGATTTAGGGAATAGAAGAAAGGGTGAATGAAAAGGCGAAATGGGAAAAGTTGAGAGGAAAAATAGAAGAACGTAGTCATAAAAAAAGAAATTTCTGACACGCAACACAAATTGAATATAGGTGTCACGCGAAAGAGCGCATGCACATACATACACGCTGTGTATACGAGTACATACACTCACACACACACACACGCACACACACACACACACACACACGCACGCGCACACACACACACACACACACACACACACGCACACACACACACACACACACACACACGCACACACACACACACACACACACACATACATACACATACACACACAAACACACGCACACACACAACACACACACACACACAGACGCACACACACATACACACACACACACACACACACACACACATCAATATATATCAATATCAATATCAATATCAATATATATATATATATATATATATATATATATATATATATATATATATATATATATATATATACTCACAACATCATAGATGGCATGAGTAAATAGATATGGGAGCCAGATGATATTGATAAAAAGTGTTAATGCTGGACGTTGAATCGGCATGCAAATGATCATTTTCACACAGGCAGTAACACTGTTTAACTTCTTTGTTATAAAAAAAGACCATAAAGTGATGCTGAGAACGGCAGTAACAATGGTTATAACAATAATATTAATTACGATAACAATAACAATGATAACAATTAAAGTGCCAAAAAGTTTAATTT
>NC_091551.1:7732935-7735435 GCF_042767895.1 Penaeus vannamei
TGCAAGAATGATTGAAATGTTGGGATATGATATTATTGCAATTTAGAAAGGAGCGGTGAAAATACACAGCGGAAAGAATGGAAGTAAATGGATGTATTAAAAAAATGTCTATTTCTCCTTCTGAAAGACACTATAATATAAAGGATTATAAGAATATAAGACAGGAAAATTATGTTGAAAAAATACTAAGATAAAATATAAAAAGAGTGAGAGAAAAAAGAAAGATATATTTCAATCTTCTCAAAACTGACGTCACAGCGTTAAGAAAGTCATCTCGGACTCCGTGGAAAGATGCCAGGATGCGTGACGTCATCATAAGCGTCATTAATGAACACCTCACAGCCTCCGACAGCGCCATCTGGATCTCGACGATGGCTCTCCTCACAAAACATGAATGAAACAGGTCACAGACAGGACAAACCAGATGACTGGGCAGGGGGGTGAGGGTGGGGGTGGGGTGGGGAGTGAGAGAGTGTGGGTAGGTGAGGGATAGCGGGGGGCTGGGGGGTTAGGGTTGGGGTGGGGGGTGAGGGAATGGGTGGAAGGTGAAAGGGGCGGGGGTGGAGGGGGTAAGAAGGAGGGAAAAGGGTGGAAATGGGAGGTAGGGAAAGGGAGATGGAAAAGGGAGGGATAAAAGGCAGAGGAATGTGAAGGGGAAGGGAGATGGCAGGGAGAGTAGGAGTGAGAATCTGAGTGGAAATTGATTGGGAGAGAAACTAAAGGAGAAAGGCGTAGGAGGAAAAGAGGGGGAAAATAGGAAGCAAAAGAGGGGAGAAGGAAAAAAAAAGAGATTAGACAAACCACAAGAGAAGGAAACTCAGAAAAAAGGAGTAAAGACACACACACACAAAAAAGAAAGGGGAAAAGAAGGGAAAACGCAACCAATGGCAGCCAAAGAGGGAGAAAAAGGAAGGAGGGGGGAAGAAAGAAAGACAACCCGAGGGGAGTAGGGGAGGACCAAAGCGGAGTATATAGGATGACGACACTCCCCACCAGTTGTCAGGAGTTGGAATATTCATACGAAAGATACCTTGGCGGCAGAGAGGACAGCTTTTCGATATTCAAATATTGTTGCATGAATATTGCATACGAACGTGTGATCCGAAAGTGGTAAATGGCTGACGGTTGACTCGCTGATAACGCTTCGCTGCTTCTGGCGAGACGACACGCTGTTACCCTCGTGTTGGGAAGGGAAAGTTGGTGTATATTCATATATGTATAGAGATCTATACGTTTAGATCTATCCGTCTCTCAATCTATCTATCGATTTGTCTATCTAAACTATGTATCTATTAATTCTTTATCTATTTATCTTTATGTCGTATTCGAGAATCTTTCATAATTATTATACAGATTGAAAATATTTTCTTGCTCAATTACTGCTGCCAATTTGTCGACGTCAATTCTGATATAAAGGATGATAATGTTACTTTGGCATCGCCGCCAACACCACCCAGGGTATTGGGTTTTGAGGAATCTGAGAAAATCCACTTTTGACTTGTCTAACTTTAATAAGAGTAGCATGACTTAACGGTCTTGAAGCTCGTGGGGTAGCCTAAATTTATTCCTCTTCTGAGTGTTTTTTTTTTCTTAAGGTACAGCTGTCATAAAATAGGTTTAACAATATCCATAACTATATAATGATAAACTGGTGACATATAACAATGTAAATATTGACAATAAGCTTTTTTAAGGAAAACAAGGAATGTTCTTTTATACTTAATGAATTCTAAGGTTAGCTCTTTACCCTCTCTTTGCCTACTAATTATAAATTGATAATAATCATAAAGATAATTAAAATAAAAACAAAAGTGAGACAGGATCGAAACACTCATCCCCACTCCCAGATATTTTTCGTTATTTACTTTTCTCGATTTTCCTATCTTACACTTTACTATCATCTATGCTTACTTCCCCCATTCATACCCAGGCACAATCGGAATTGTCTCCTTCACCTATTTCCTTTGTATCCACGCCCAAAAAGAAGAAATAAGAAAAAAGAAAGAAAACCTACAGACATAGGACTGGCGAATCATGGCGTGTTGTCCTCACCACAAACTTTTCCCCAATCTCTTTCTCTCTTTGTGAGTGAGATGAAAGCAACAAGCCGTCCCAGTTATCACAGTTCAATTCATTTCAACATTGAAGTGAATTCCCTTATTCAGCATTGCCATTCCTCCGAAGAAGGACGTGATGGTAAAACCGCTTACTTCTTCCCTCGTTGAATTGTAAGCATTTGAGCAAATCAACAGATGATAATAATCTACTCTATTAAAACTAACAGTAAATTTGGCTTTATTGATATACCTTCAAAAGGAAGATATATAAGTTATCTTTCACATTTATAACCAATGCATCTCTCAAATGTCGATTCAGTATCGGTCTCGACATATATGTATATATTATATATATATATGTATATATATATATATATATATATATATATATATATATATTTTTATATGTATATATATATATATTTATATGTATATATATTTAT